>NC_139220.1:302670598-302950598 GCF_055691185.1 Crinia signifera | reverse complement strand
CCGTGTGTACGCTGTGCCACCCGTTTGTACGCTGTGGCCCCCGTTTGTATGCTGAGCCCCCGTGCACGCTGTGCCCCCCTGTGTGTGCGCCCTGTCCCCCCTGTGTGTACGCTGTGTCCCCCCTGTGTGTACGCTGTGTCCCCCGTGTGTACGCTGTGCCCCCCGTGTGTACGCTGTGCCCCCCGTGTGTACGCTGTGCCCCCCGTGTGTACGCTGTGCCCCCCGTGTGTACGCTGTGCCCCCCGTGTGTACGCTGTGCCCCCCGTGTGTACGCTGTGCCCCCCGTGTGTACGCTGTGCCCCCCGTGTGTACGCTGTGCCCCCCGTGTGTACGCTGTGCCCCCCGTGTGTACGCTGTGCCCCCCCCGTGTGTACGCTGTGCCCCCCCCCGTGTGTACGCTGTGCCCCCCCCCCCGTGTGTACGCTGTGCCCCCCCGTGTGTACGCTGTGCCCCCCCCCCCCCGTGTGGACGCTGTGTCCCCCCCCGTGTGGACGCTGTGTCCCCCCCGTGTGGACGCTGTGTCCCCCCCCGTGTGGACGCTGTGTCCCCCCCGTGTGGACGCTGTGTCCCCCCCCGTGTGGACGCTGTGTCCCCCCCCGTGTGGACGCTGTGTCCCCCCCCGTGTGGACGCTGTGTCCCCCCCCGTGTGGACGCTGTGTCCCCCCCCGTGTGGACGCTGTGTCCCCCCCCGTGTGGACGCTGTGTCCCCCCCCGTGTGGACGCTGTGTCCCCCCCCGTGTGGACGCTGTGTCCCCCCCCGTGTGGACGCTGTGTCCCCCCCCGTGTGGACGCTGTGTCCCCCCCCGTGTGGACGCTGTGTCCCCCCCCGTGTGGACGCTGTGCCCCCCCCGTGTGGACGCTGTGTCCCCCCCCCCGTGTGGACGCTGTGTCCCCCCCCCCGTGTGGACGCTGTGTCCCCCCCCCCGTGTGGACGCTGTGTCCCCCCCCCCGTGTGGACGCTGTGTCCCCCCCCCCGTGTGGACGCTGTGTCCCCCCCCCCGTGTGGACGCTGTGTCCCCCCCCCGTGTGGACGCTGTGTCCCCCCCCCCGTGTGGACGCTGTGTCCCCCCCCCCGTGTGGACGCTGTGTCCCCCCCCCCCGTGTGGACGCTGTGTCCCCCCCCCCGTGTGGACGCTGTGTCCCCCCCCCGTGTGTACGCTGTGTCCCCCCCCCGTGTGTACGCTGTGTCCCCTCCCCGTGTGTACGCTGTGTCCCCTCCCCGTGTGTACGCTGTGTCCCCCTTCCCCTTGTTTATGCTGTGCCCCCTCTGTGCCCTCCGTGTGTACGCGTGTACGCTGTGCCCCCCGTGTGTACGCTGTTTCCACCCCCATGTGTGTACGCTGTGCCCCCCTTGTCTGTACACTGTGCCCCACCCCCCCTCCCGGTTTACGCTGTGCGCTCCGTGTGTACGGTGTGCCCCCCTTGTCTGTACGCTTTGCCCCAACCCCCCCCCCAGTTTACGCTGTGCGCCCCATGTGTACGCTGTGTCCTGTCAGTGCCCCCCGTGTGTATGCGGTGTCCCCTCAGTGCCCCCCGTGTGGACGCTGTGCCCCCTCAGTGCCCCCCGTGTGTACGCTGTCCTCCTGAGTGCCCCCTCGTGTGTAAGATATCCCCCTCAGTGTCCCCCTTGTGTACGCTGTGCCCCCGGGTGTGCGCCGCACCCCGCCATGTGTGTGCCACGCCCTGCCATGTGTATGCCATGCCCCCCCTTGTGTATGCTGTGCCCCCCATGTGTATGCTGTGCCCCCTGTGTGTACGCTGTGCCCCCTCAGTGCCCTCCATGTGTACGCTGTGTCCCCTCAGTGCCCTCCATGTGTACGTTGTGCCCCACAGTGCCCTCCGTGTGTACGCTCTCCCCCCTCAGTGCCCCCGTGTGTACGCTCCCCCCCGAGTGTACGGTGTGCCCCCCTTGTCTGTACGCTGCGCCCCCCCCGGGGTTTACGCTGTGCCCCCCGGGTGTCCGCTGTGCCCCCCGGGTTCACGCTGTGCCCCCCGGGTGTACACTGTCCCCCTGAGTGCCCCCGCGTGTGTACGATATCCCCCTCAGTGTCCCCCCTGTGTGCGCTGTGCCCTCGGGTGTGCGCCGCGCCCCGCCGTGTGTGTGCCACGCCCCGCCATGTGTATGCCATGCCCCCTGTGTGTACGCTGTGCCCCCCCCCTTGTGTACGCTGTGCCCCCCCTGTGTGTATGCTGTGCCCCCTCAGTGCCCTCCATGTGTACGCTGTGTCCCCTCAGTGCCCTCCATGTGTACGCTGTGCCCCCACAGTGCCCTCCGTGTGTACGCTCTCCCCCCTCAGTGCCCCCTGTGTGTACACTCCCCCCCGAGTGTACGCTGTGCCCCCCTTGTCTGTACGCTGCGCCCCCCCCCCTGGGGTTTACGCTGTGCCCCCCTGGGGTTTACGCTGTGCCCCCCGGGGTTTACGCTGTGCCCCCCAGGGTTTACGCTGTGCCCCCCGGTTGTACGCTGTCCCCCTGAGTGCCCCCTTGTATGTACGATATCCCCCTCAGTGTCCCCCCTGTGTGCGCTGTGCCCCCGGGTGTGTGCCGCACCCTGCCGTCTGTGTGCCACGCCCCGCCATGTGTATGCCATGCCCCCTGTGTGTACGCTGTGCCCCCCCTTGTGTACGCTGTGCCCCCCCTTGTGTACGCTGTGCCCCCCCTTGTGTACGCTGTGCCCCCCCTTGTGTACGCTGTGCCCCCCTTGTGTACGCTGTGCCCCCCCTTGTGTACGCTGTGCCCCCTGTGTGTATGCTGTGCCCCCTGTGTGTATGCTGTGCCCCCTGTGTGAATGCTGTGCCCCCTGTGTGAATGCTGTGCCCCCTGTGTGTATGCTGTGCCCCCTGTGTGTATGCTGTGCCCCCCCTGTGTGTACGCTGTGCCCCCTCAGTGCCCTCCATGTGTACGCTGTGTCCCCTCAGTGCCCTCCATGTGTACGCTGTGCCCCCACAGTGCCCTCCGTGTGTACGCTCTCCCCCCTCAGTGCCCCCTGTGTGTACACTCCCCCCCGAGTGTACGCTGTGCCCCCCTTGTCTGTACGCTGCGCCCCCCCCCGGGGTTTACGCTGTGCCCCCCGGGTGTACGCTGTCCCCCTGAGTGCCCCCTTGTATGTACGATATCCCCCTCAGTGTCCCCCCTGTGTGCGCTGTGCCCCGGGGTGTGTGCCGCACCCTGCCAACTGTGTGCCACGCCCCGCCATGTGTATGCCATGCCCCCTGTGTGTACGCTGTGCCCCCCCTTGTGTACGCTGTGCCCCCCCTTGTGTACACTGTGCCCCCCCTTGTGTACGCTGTGCCCCCCCTTGTGTACGATGTGCCCCCCCTTGTGTACGCTGTGCCCCCCTTGTGTACGCTGTGCCCCCTGTGTGTACGCTGTGCCCCCTGTGTGTATGCTGTGCCCCCTGTGTGAATGCTGTGCCCCCTGTGTGAATGCTGTGCCCCCTGTGTGTATGCTGTGCCCCCTGTGTGTATGCTGTGCCCCCTGTGTGTATGCTGTGCCCCCTGTGTGTATGCTGTGCCCCCCCTGTGTGTACGCTGTGCCCCCCCTGTGTGTACGCTGTGCCCCCTCAGTGCCCTCCATGTGTACGCTGTGTCCCCTCAGTGCCCTCCATGTGTACGCTGTGCCCCCACAGTGCCCTCCGTGTGTACGCTCTCCCCCCTCAGTGCCCCCGCGTGTACGCTCCCCCCTGAGTGTACGGTGTGCCCCCCTTGTCTGTACGCTGCGCTCCCCCCCCGGGTTTACGCTGTGTCCCGTCAGTGCCCCCCGTGTGTATGCGGTGTCCCCTCAGTGCCCCCCGTGTGGACGCTGTGCCCCCTCAGTGCCCTCTCGTGTGTACGATATCCCCCTCAGTGCCCCCCCTGTGTACGCTGTGCCCCCGGGTGTGCGCCGCACCCCGCCGTGTGTGTGCCACGCCCGGCTATGTGTATGCCATGCCCCCTGTGTGTACGCTGTGCCCCCCCTTGTGTATGCTGTGCCCCCCATGTGTATGCTGTGCCCCCCGTGTGTACGCTGTGCCTCCCTGTGTGTATGCTGTGCCCCCCCATGTGTACGCTGTGTCCCCCTCAGTGCCCTCCATGTGTACGCTGTGCCCTCCGTGTGTACGCTCCCCCCCGAGTGTACGGTGTGCCCCCTTGTCTGTACGCTGCGCCCCCCCCGGGGTTTACGCTGTGCCCCTGGGTGTACGCTGTGCCCCCCGGGGTTTACGCTGTGCCCCCCGGGTGTACGCTGTCCCCCTGAGTGCCCCCTCGTGTGTACGATATCCCCCTCAGTGTCCCCCCTGTGTGCGCTGTGCCCCCGGGTGTGCGCTGTGCCCCCGGGTGTGCGCCGCACCCCGCCGTGTGTGTGCCACGCCCCGCCATGTGTATGCCATGCCCCCTGTGTGTATGCTGTGCCCCCCTGTGTGTACGCTGTGCCCCCTGTGTGTACGCTGTGTACTCCGTGCCCCTGTGTTTGCTTCAGTGCCCCCCGTGTGTATGCTGTGCCCCCCGTGTGTATGCTGTGCCCCCCGTGTGTATGCTGTGCCCCCGTGTGTATGCTGTGCCCCCCGTGTGTATGCTGTGCCCCCCGTGTGTATGCTGTGCCCCCCCGTGTGTATGCTGTGCCCCCATGTGTGTACGTCTTGCCCCCCACTGTGCCCCATGTATGATGTGCCCCATCACTGCCCCCAATGTGTATGCCGTGCCCCCTCATTGCCCCCCGTATGTATGCTGTGCCCCCTTAGTGCACCCCCGTGTGTACGCTGTCCCCCCTCAGTGCCACCCCCCATGCCTGCACCAGTGCTGATCCCTCTGCCGGCGGGCACCTGCTTTGGGCTCTGACCATGACCCAGCTCTTTTCTGTATGCTGTCCACCCTTAGTGCCCAAGCCCGTGTGTACACTGTCCCCCCTCAGTGCCCCCCTGTGTACATTGTGCCCCCTCAGTGCACCCCCCGTGTGTACGCTGTGCCCCCCCCCGTATGTATGCTGTGCCCCCATAGTGCACGCACACACCCCCATGTGTATGCTGTCCCCCCTCAGTACTTCCTCTTGTGTACGCCATCGCCCCTCAGTGCCCCCACCGTGTGTACGCTGTGCCCCCTGGGTGTACGCTGTGCCCCCCAGGTATACGCTGTGTCCTCTCAGTGCCCCCCCCGTGTGTACACTGTTCCCCCTCAGTGCCCCCCGTGTGTATGCTGTGCCCCCCGTGTGTATGCTGTGCCCCCCGTGTGTATGCTGTGCCCCCCGTGTGTATGCTGTGCCCCCCGTGTGTATGCTGTGCCCCCCAGTGTGTATGCAGTGCCCCCCCGTGTGTATGCTGTGCCCCCGTGTGTATGCTGTGCCCCCCATGTGTACGCTGTGCCCCCACGTGTGTACGTCTTGCCCCCCACTGTGCCCCCGTGTGTATGATGTGCCCCATCACTGCCCCCAATGTGTATGCCGTGCCCCCTCATTGCCCCCCGTATGTATGCTGTGCCCCCTTAGTGCACCCCCGTGTGTACGCTGTCCCCCCTCAGTGCCACCCCCCATGCCTGCACCAGTGCTGATCCCTCTGCCGGCGGGCACCTGCTTTGGGCTCTGACCATGACCCAGCTCTTTTCTGTATGCTGTCCACCCTTAGTGCCCAACCCCGTGTGTACACTGTCCCCCCTCAGTGCCCCCCTGTGTACATTGTGCCCCCTCAGTGCACCCCCGTGTGTACGCTGTGCCCCCCCCCGTGTGGACGCTGTGCCCCCTCAGTGCCCCCTTGTGTGTACGATATCCCCCTCAGTGCCCCCCCTGTGTACGCTGTGCCCCCGGGTGTGCGCCGCACCCCGCCGTGTGTGTGCCACGCCCGGCTATGTGTATGCCATGCCCCCTGTGTGTACGCTGTGCCCCCCCATTGTGTATGCTGTGCCCCCCATGTGTATGCTGTGCCCCCCGTGTGTACGCTGTGCCTCCCTGTGTGTATGCTGTGCCCCCCATGTGTACGCTGTGTCCCCTCAGTGCCCTCCATGTGTACGCTGTGCCCTCCGTGTGTACGCTCCCCCCCGAGTGTACGGTGTGCCCCCCTTGTCTGTACGCTGCGCCCCCCCCGGGGTTTACGCTGTGCCCCTGGGTGTACACTGTGCCCCTGGGTGTACGCTGTGCCCCCCGGGGTTTACGCTGTGCCCCCCGGGTGTACGCTGTCCCCCTGAGTGCCCCCTCGTGTGTACGATATCCCCCTCAGTGTCCCCCCTGTGTGCGCTGTGCCCCCGGGTGTGCACCGCACCCCGCCGTGTGTGTGCCACGCCCCACCATGTGTATGCCATGCCCCCTGTGTGTATGCTGTGCCCCCCTGTGTGTACGCTGTGCCCCCTGTGTGTACGCTGTGTACTCCGTGCCCCTGTGTTTGCCTCAGTGCCCCCCGTGTGTATGCTGTGCCCCCCGTGTGTATGCTGTGCCCCCCGTGTGTATGCTGTGCCCCCCCGTGTGTATGCTGTGCCCCCACGTGTGTACGTCTTGCCCCCCACTGTGCCCCATGTATGATGTGCCCCATCACTGCCCCCAATGTGTATGCCGTGCCCCCTCATTGCCCCCCGTATGTATGCTGTGCCCCCTTAGTGCACCCCCGTGTGTACGCTGTCCCCCCTCAGTGCCACCCCCCATGCCTGCACCAGTGCTGATCCCTCTGCCGGCAGGCACCTGCTTTGGGCTCTGACCATGACCCAGCTCTTTTCTGTATGCTGTCCACCCTTAGTGCCCAACCCCGTGTGTACACTGTCCCCCCTCAGTGCCCCCCTGTGTACATTGTGCCCCCTCAGTGCACCCCCGTGTGTACGCTGTGCCCCCCGTATGTATGCTGTGCCCCCATAGTGCACGCACACCCCCCATGTGTATGCTGTCCCCCCTCAGTACTTCCACTTGTGTACGCTATCGCCCCTCAGTGCCCCCACCGTGTGTACGCTGTGCCCCCACCGTGTGTACGCTGTGCCCCCACCGTGTGTACGCTGTGCCCCCTGGGTGTACGCTGTGCCCCCCTGGTATACGCTGTGTCCTCTCAGTGCCCCCCCGTGTGTACACTGTTCCCCCTCAGTGCCCCCCGTGTGTATGCTGTGCCCCCCCCCGTGTGTATGCTGTGCCCCCCCGTGTGTATGCTGTGCCCCCCCGTGTGTATGCTGTGCCCCACATGTGTATGCTGTGCCCCCCATGTGTAGGATGTGCCCCCTCACTGCCCCCCCCATGTGTATGATGTGCCCCTTCATTGTCCCCCCTCAGTGCCCCCTGTGTGTACGCTGTCCCCCCTATGTACGCTGTCCCCCCTCAGTGTCCCTCCCCCTTGTGTATTCTGTGCCCCCTTAGTGCACCCCCCCATGTGTACGCTGTCCCCCTCATGTGCCCCCCATGTGTACGCTGTACCCCCCATGTGTATGCTGTGCCCCCTGTGTTTGCTGTGCCCCCCGTGCTTGCACCAGTGCTGGTCCCTCTGCCGGCAGGCATCTGCTTTGGGCTCTGACCATGACCCAGCTCTTTACCGCCATCACCATCCTTCCCTGAGCTCTAAGCTTCAAGTGAGGTCTGCTGCTGCTGCTACATTTATTTATTTTAATTAATTGGGATGCCAGCACCTTAAGTTACATTATTTTACCATTAAATGCATGTGATTTATGTATATTTTTGTATATGAATTTATTATTATGTGTTAATAAAATATTTTTGATATTTCAATTGAACCGACTCTTGTGCCGTTATTGTAAAGGTGGACCTACTTTAATCAAATACTTTAATAAGTGGTAGCGCTGAGACAGCTTTCCAATTATTTTCTTTTACTACTTACAAGCTGGTTTGGTTGTTGTCATATGCGGCTTTCCTTGCCTATTAATAATTTTAATCAATATAGCGCCAGAGGTATGGTGTGACTCACTACCTCCCTCCTTTTTTTTTTTTTTTACACTAAAATTGGTCACATTTCTCTTAACAGTATTTGTTCATACCCAAAAAACTAATTTGATCATTGCCCAAAAGCAAAATGGCCATGGGAGAGCTGCTGCGCATGCGCAGTCACATGTTGCACCTGCCATGATCCTTTGCAGGGAGGACCATGGGAGGAGTTTTGCATTGTCGTGCATGCGCAGCAGCCCTCCCACGGCCATTGCTGCACAGGGTAGAGATCCACAGGAAGCCCACCACCCTGGTCACCTGCACCATATGCCTCACACTGCAATGCCCTACAGTAAAGCTTTTACACAATGGGTTTCATGCTCTTGGACGGGTGTCTTACTCATTGCCAGGGGTTTGTAATGCTTGTAGCCAGGGGTAATGCTTATTGCCAGGGGTGTGTTATTGTTAAACATTTAAATAAATCCAATGTTTATTCTTACAGTGAAATTTTAGATTTCTGAATTAAAAAAATAAATTGAAAAAAAGCCATGAAATTCCATAGACAAAAAACCTTACGGTTTCACATGTCCCATTAAGGCTTCTTACACATGATCTGGCATTTCAGAAACCTGTTGTAACTCTTCCACTCAAACTCCAAAAAGCAATGAAATTCCGATCATTAAGGCTGACGCCTTAATGGACGTGTTCCTTGCGCAATACAGATATGGTACGCCATCACAGCCTGTGGGTAAGTGCAGATTCAGCACTCTCACAGAGTGAGATTGCTGTCACTCACACAATGGTGGAGCTGCTAATTCACAGATTTGTGTGCTCATTGGAATACACACATGCAGTCTATGCAACTGAAGGTCTGAGCAGTAAACAGAGCCGAGAGGATGGGTTAAAAGTGGTGTTGATTGGGGTAGGAGGCAGTATGGTGCGGATGGGGAGCAATAGAAATGCGTAGATGGTAGGAAGGCTAAGCAGCACTGATGGGGACTAACAAAGCAGATGGGTGGAAAAGAGTGGCACAGATTGGGGAAGGTAAGACAGAGTGATGCGATTAGGTGGGAAACAGTGGAACAATTAAAGGTGGCCCAGATAGGAAAAAGACCATAGCCGGGATGGTGGGTAGACAGAGGAGTGTGGATGGGTGGCAGAGCAAAGATGATGAAGGGAAAACAGGAACACAGATGGAGAGAGGAGACAGCAGTACAGATGGAAGGAAACTGTGGCATGGATGAGGGGACAGAGCAGCCTGGATGGAGGGGGAGACAGTATCACTAATAGAGGGGAAGCCAGTGGCGCAGATAGAAGGAAACAGAGTGGCATTGATGTGGAAAGACAGGGCAGCACAGGTGGGGAATACACATTGACGTGGATGAGGGAATACAGACTAGCATAGATAGGAGAACACACAGCAGTAAGGATTGGGGAAGACAGAGTTACATGGAGGCATATACTGTAGGAGAAGAAAGTGTAGATACATAGTAGTTGGAGTATTATAGTTTTTGCAATTATGCAAGATGTTTGTGGTATCTGCATGTGAATACTAAATGAAATGGATAGTAGGTAGTGAGTGTGAGATTTTGGACCCCAGTGGTATAGTTCTAATAACTCAGTGGGATAGACAGTGTTAGATGATTGCAGGTACTTATTAGGATGAGTGCGCCACATAACAGCTCAGACCTTCAGTTGCATAGACTGCATGTGTGTATTCCAATGAGCACACAAATCTGTGAATTAGCAGCTCCACCATTGTGTGAGTGACAGCAATCTCACTCTGTGAGAGTGCTGAATCTGCACTTACCCACAGGCTGTGATGGCGTACCATATCTGTATTGCGCAAGGAACACGTCCATTAAGGCGTCAGCCTTAATGATCGGAATTTCATTGCTTTTTGGAGTTTGAGTGGAAGAGTTACAACAGGTTTCTGAAATGCCAGATCATGTGTAAGAAGCCTTAATGGGACATGTGAAACCGTAAGGTTTTTTGTCTATGGAATATATAGTAACCTGATGCACAGAGTAATATGTAAGATACTATGATGGAGCTGCCACCTAGATACCCCTTTATATATACTAACCTGATGCACAGAGTAATATGTAAGATACTATGATGGAGCTGCCACCTAGATACCCCTTTATATATACTAACCTGATGCACAGAGTAATATGTAAGATAATATGATGTTTAATATGATAATATGATAATATGAGTAATTATAATGTATTTACTATAAAAAGTATCTTACACTGTATATACCATTACAAACAACCATACTAGAGCTGGCTAATAACAGACAAGCTTATAAACAATGGATTACTGTATAGCAGTGTCTTATGTAGGATCTTATCATACTTCAGATATATTTTTTTAGATTCATGTAAAATAATTTTGAAACAGATTGAATGTGGGGAACACAGGATAGTTCAGAGTCAAAGAAGAGATTATGGCAGCGATTTCAAGTTTGTAAGTACTATTGACTGGTGGCACACCTCCACACCCAGAGTAACAGGGTCATATAAATTAGGGCACACATTCGGTATGTTCCTATGGAAAAAGTGTCTTTTAATGCTTTTCGACACTTTGTTTAACACACACATGCAAAGAATCCTAGACAAACAGGTATAATAATGAGACATGTAGGTTTAAGGACATGTTCCAGCACCAAGTGCTATTGTTCAGTCTGCTGCAGTATAACACAGCCACAATCCTCTATGCTTCATTGTACAGCTAATTCACTTGTCTCTGTCACTAATATGGCTCCAGCCTACACACTGGTCACTTTTTGTTATCAGTGCCAAGAGCAAAAGAAAGATGAGTTTTAAACCCTCACATTCACTGGTCATTAGATCAGTGCAACCAGGAATACCTGGCATTTCAAACCTCCTGCACAGGATTTTGCTCTAGTGTCCCTTTGATGGAGAGGATCCCATGGGAATGTGGGAAATTCAAGTGAGAGGTGACCCATCTTACCACAATATACATATATATATATATAAACCTGCGGATGTCTCTGCACTTCAAAATGATCTTAATAAACTAGATGAGTGGAAAAAAAGTGTAAGATGAGGTTGAATGTGGATAAATGCAAGGTTATGCACCTTGGGAGACAAAACCAGTGTGCTAGTTATAACCTAAGCGGGGAGGCATTGGGAAATTCAGTACATGAAAAGGATCTAGGAGTCCAAATAGACAACAAACGGGTGTAGTTCTCAATGTCATATAGCAACAAACAAAGCAAACAGAATTCTAGAATGTATAAAAAGGGGCATGGAAACTAGGGACTCAAAAGTAATTATGCCACTGTACAAAGCATTGGTTAGACCACACCTTGAATACGGAGTACAATTCTGGGCCCCACACTATAAAAAATACACCATACAATGAAAAAACCCAAGGAAGAGCAACAAAGCTAATAAAGGGAATAGAGAATTGAAGCCATAAGGATAGATTGAGCAAATTAGGACTGTTTACACTAGAGAAGAGACATTTAAGGGGGGACATGCTCAACATGTACAAATATATAAAAGGCCAATATAAGGAACTGTCAAACACCCTTTTTACTGCAAGGAAGGACTCTAGGACTCGTGGACACAAGTTTAGATTAGAAGAAAGAAGATTTTGTTCCCTAAGAAGAAGTAATTTCTTTACTGTCAGGGCAGCCAAACTATGGAACTCTCTTCCTGGTGAGGTGGTGTCGGCTGACACAATAAATACATTTAAAATAAGGTTGGACAAACATTTATTGGTTAAAACATCCAGGGGTACGAATACCAATCATAATATGTCTTTAAAAATATCAGTATATACTATATAAACAAGGGATAAACTATGAAAACCTAGGTTGAACTTGATGGACGCAAGTTTTCATTCAGCCTTATCTACTATGTAACTATATATGTAATACAGGTTGAGTATACCTTATACAAAATGCTCGGGACCAGGAGAATTTTGGATAATGGATTATTCCATATTTCGGAATATTTTAATATTTCAATGATAAGGTATCTTGCATTTATGTTGTACATATACACCAAACACTTGAAATAAACACAAATATATTTTATTTGTGCATAAAACAAGGTTTCAAAACATGAAACAAAGTTTGTGTACAATCTCAGCCACTGAATTTAAATGCCAAGCAATCATTGTCTTGCACATATATAGTGGCAGTTATATATCATTCCCTCAGTAGTGCTGTTACAGATGTCCCCAGTAGTGTCAGATACATATCATGTCCCCAGTAGTGCTGGTACAGATGTCCCCAGTAGTGTCAGATACATATCATTCCCTCAGTAGTGCTGTTACAGATGTCCCCAGTAAGTTTTAATAAAAAAAAAATTGTGTTCACTTTCTGGAATGTATGGTTTTCGGAATGATTTGGATAACGCATATTTGAATACGGGATGCTTAACCTGTATCATGTTCTTTCTATACAGTAGCACTGTAACTGTAAAAGTTGATGTACTTCAGTAACTTTTATATTTTTTAATATAATCTTTATCTGTCATACAGGACATTTTAGAAGACATTGAGGAAATGGACATTGATTTCTGATCAAATCAACTATAGACGTAATTTCTCCTGACACCTCTGGTAGTTTAATAAAACTGTTATTTTGTGGATAGGAGAAACTTCTACAGCTAATTTGTTTGTCATCTAATACATGATGAGTCTGACAGGAGAGAGACCACATCTGTGCTCTGAGTGTGACAAATGCTTTACACGTAAATCTCGGCTTGTCATACATCAGAGGATTCACACAGGAGAGAAGCCATTTACATGTTCTGAGTGTAGCAAGTGCTTTATTGGGAAGCAGCATCTTCTCAGACATCAGAGGAGTCACACAGGAGAAAGACCATTTACATGTTCCGAGTGTAGCAAATGTTATAGAGACAAGAAACAATTTCTGAGTCATCAGAGAACTCACACAGGAGATAAACCATTTACATGTTCTGAATGCAGCATGTGTTTTTTTAACAAGCAGCAACTTATCAGACATCAGATGAGTCACACAGGAGAGAAGCCATTTAAATGCTCTGAATGTAGCAAGTGTTTTACAGAGAAGATGAAACTTGTTGTACATCAGAGGATTCACACAGGAGAGAAACCATTTACATGTTATGAATGCAGCAAGTGTTTTACCAACAAGCACCACCTTGCGAGTCATCTGAGGAATCACACAGGAGAAAAGCCATTTACATGTTGTGAATGTAGCAAGTGTTTTAAAACTAAGCAACAACTTGTTAATCATCAGAGAATTCACACAGGAGAGAAAACATATAAGTGTTCTGAATGCAGCAAGTGTTTTGCACGGACATCACAGCTTGTCTGTCATCAGAGGATTCACACAGGGGAGAAGCCATTTATATGCTCTGACTGTAGCAAGTGTTTTAACAAAAAGCATCATCTTGTCAGACATCAGAAGATTCACACAGGAGAGAAACCATATAAATGCTCTGAGTGTAACAAGTGTTTTATCCGAAAATCAGAACTTGTTGTACATCAGAGGATTCACACAGGAGAGAAACCATATAAATGCTCTGAGTGCAGCAAGTGTTTTATCCAAAAGTCGAATCTTGTTGTACATCAGAGGAATCACCCAGGAGAGAAACCATTTACATGTTCTGAATGCAGCAAGTGTTTTATTACAAATATAACACTGCTAAATCACATGAGGAGTCACTCCAGTGATCTGATTGAAAAATGTTCCACTTGAAATTGTATCACTTTGATATGTTTGAAAGTGAAGAAATGTTTATTTTCTGAATGTAACTTGTATTTTCTATTAATCAATTGTGTTAACAACTGGATGATAAACCAATGTAATGTAATAAACAATCCCCCCAAAATTGCCTGAAATGCTTATTTATATGTAAATATAATTTGTCACATTCCCCTGGCATAAGAGGGTGCTACTACTGACAGCTAATATAATAGTAAACAACAAGCAGCAGAGAGAGTAGCTGTTATCTTGTTTTATTCCAAGTGGTTTATCGTTTATTGGGTTTTCATAATTGCAGGATAACCCAATTGATAAAAAATCTGCAATATATTAAAGCAGAAAATATAGCATTGGGATTATTTTCACAATTATTATAGATCTATGTAATTGTATCATACTATAGTGGTGCCAGAGCACAGTACGCCAAAGTATAGTGGCCAAAGGAACAATGTCATGTTGTGTCAAATCATAGGGCATCTACGTTCCCTGTATGCCACCATATAGTGCATCCCAATTATATCTATTCCACCAAGTAGTGCATCCAAGTTCTCTGCATATCACCAAGTAGTGCATCCAGTTCTTTTTATACAAACAAGTAGAACATCTCAGTTCTCTGTATGCCACCAGATAGTGCATTCCAGCTCTCTCTCTCTACACCACAAACTAGTACATCTCAGTATGCCAACAAGTAGAACATACCATTCCTCTGTATGTCACCAGGTAGTGCATCCCAGTTCTCTATCCCACTAGGTATTACATCCCAGTTCTATGTGTGCGTTTTCTGTGTGCCACCAGGTAGTACATTCCAGTTCATTCTAATACATTGTGGTTTATTTTGTTCTCAGTATGCATTGTAGGGCCCAGTTCACTGACAGCCACTTTGATTAGACCATAGTTGCAGTATATAGTAATTCCCTAATTCAAACAATGCCAGTAAGTAGTGCCACACACAAAATGCCCTATTTTTGTCAAACCAGTTCATATTATGCACAAAAGAGAAAAAAACTGACAAAAAAGTCAGTTATGGAGTGCTTAATATAAGTGTACTTAATCAAGAGCTGCTGCTTTGAGGGAGTAGTTGGCTCCCTAAATGAATAAAAAACAACAGGAAAGATATAAAGCAGCGCTAAATATTTGTAAAAAAAATATATAACAAGTGAATCAATAAGTAAACATTTTAATGGCACAATGAAATTGATAAAATTGTAATTAAGAACATTGAAATATCGCAAATTCAAGGACCAAGTGCAATCACAATAGTGGTTAGAACTGTATGGATAAATGAAACCTGCACTGAAACGGGCTTGAAGTCCCTTTGGCGAAGTCCTGTAATGGATTTCAAATCCTGGGTACCACTGGAGGAAATGTCCTGTGGTTTTGGATGTGATAATTACCAGGTCTAGACAGCCTCAACCAGAATGTGGTTTGTATCCAGGTGTAAAAAGCAAGGTACTCCTCAGTAATGGGACATCCATTCAGATGAATCAGCAGGTGAATCAGCAGATCGGTGTGAAAGGTAAGTTCTTGGGGCACCAGCTCCTGAATAACACCAACGCGTTTCACTGAACACAGTCAGCTTTTGCAAGGTGTCTTGGTGTTGTGCCTGTCCTCATATTTATACCTAGACTTCCTGTTAGGTCATTTGCATAATTGATTTGATTCACTTGTATAATATCACTACTATTATAGATACAAACTCGGAGACAGAACCATAATAAATAATATGTACTAAAAACAAGATCAAATTCATAATATACATAAAGAATGGACTAAAATACTTAAATATATCATTATGTAACCAATTACTTCCGGGTTTTTTCCGGGTTGGGTCTTAAATTGATGGGTCATAAATTGATAAGATATCTTTCTTTGATGAACTGCAAATAGATTAAGACCAGATCAAGTTATCACATATAGAGGATAGTCCGTCTTTACTTTAAGAAATTAAGATCATCCAGGAAATTGCAACAATTCTGAAGGTTTCAGCAAGTGCAGCAGTCACCCTACAGGGCTATGATGTCACCGGCTCCCATGGGGTTTCACCACAGCAATTAACAAGTAATAACAACTCATATTAGAGACCAAATAAATTATCCAATGAGTTTAAACAGCAGACACATCTCACCATCAACTGTCTATGTATGTGTAGATCTAAAGGTGCCCATACACTGAGCTGATTATGATGAATCGGGCCATGAATTCGGCCCAAATCAGCTCAGTTTGATGTCCCCTCAGGTACGATACGCAGTCCCATGTGCAACTGACTTGAGCTGGTGGTCGGACCTGCCGCCCATCCGACCACCCGACCTCCCTCCCTGTGCGGCAGGGGTAGTGAGTATTGCATGCATTAAATTGCACTTATTGCATGTAAAAATGGCACAAGTGAGCATGTGATCCTCCTGGGGAGCTGCCGGGGGTGTCAAGGACCAACTGGTCTGACTCGTCCTTTGGACAAATTGGCCCAGTGTATGGGGGCCTTTAGGGCTTCGATGAGATTATCAAATACTGATCTTGTATTGTCCTTTTTTGCACTTTCCCAAATCTTTTTTGAATAGTAGAATTGGAATAAGCGCTACTGCTGCTATTGATTGTACATGTTTGTTCCTGTTCCATAGTCTGATTCATGGCCAGGGAGGTCAGTATCTTTCTAGGGCCCCCCTTTGGCTGGCATGTATTTGAATTTTTTAATTTCTTTTTAGCTAAAGGTTTTGTTTAGTGGGGTAGTGCTGCATCTTCACCTATCTGCTCATGCTTAATGGTGCTTAGCAGCGGGATCTCAGACACACTGACTGCAGAAGTGTGCAGTGCATTACTGGGAGATTACTAAATCCCATGAGACTTTGCACAAGAGGTCAGAGGCTGAGAGGCTTGTGCTGAGCACTGATCTCGTTATGGGAGAGTTTTTAATCAGAGGCAGTGCTGGGCCTGTGAGGTCTCGTACAGGGCAAGGTACAGAGGGATGAAAACAGACTTTCCAGGTGGTGTATGTATGTGTGTGTATATATATATATATATATATATATATATATATATATATAGGCGTCATATGGCATCTCCTTGTGTTTCATGTATGTCGGGGTGCCGCCGGAGTATGCATGTTTGTATGGTATACTGCCCGCTCTGGTAGTATTAACCGCGGAAGGCACCGGGAACGTAACCTGATTATGCAGAGAGTGCCGGAGTGTCCACTATCTATCTATCTAACTGCGGTTTTCAAATGAATGAAGACAGGAGGCGGCACTCAAAAAAAGCGGTGAATAACTGTATTAAATCATTATCGTGCAAAAAACGTCAGTATTCATTGTCTACAGTTTCGGAGCTGACACCCCTTCCTCAGGACAACTGACAACTCAACATAACCAAACAAAGGTGAAGTGCAGAAAAAAAAACAGTATTGCTGTAACAATCACATTTAAATAGTAAAGCACACTTACGTGATACCAGGGTAGCGCTGGGCGAGGGAGCAGACTTCCGGCAGCGTGTGCTGTCACATGACTTCTGACATCAGTCAGTTGTCCGGGCAACGGTGCTGGCGTCTGTCCCTGCGTGGAGACAGATAGTGCACTGGGTCAAAGTAGTGAGAAGAGCGCACTGCTGCAATACATGAAGAGGCGCAGGGAGTTATATATAACAATTAGTGCGAGCTAGTAATGGCATGATGGGGGAATTCATCAAAAAAGGGAACTTAATAAAAAAGACACAGTATTAATATAAGATACGATCCTAAGAAAGTTACCCAAGAAAGTATCTATTCCTGAGTGAAATTAAGTGTATAATCATTGAATACACCTAATAAAAAATAAAGTGGACAATTGTTTTTAAGATCACTTTATTTCTTAACTATTCACACCTAATATACTATATTGTAAAAGTAAAAATATATTTTTCCTTATATTACTGGAAAAATAAAAGTTGTTTTAATGAAACACTACATGATAATAGAATTCAGAGATATTGTTTACATATATACCTGCGCAGGTGTATGATATGCCCCCAAGCCACGTCAAGGCTTCTCTGTATATTGGGGGTCCCTAGAACTATATCTAGGTGCAGGGTGCGGCACCCTTGGAGGGGTTCCCTTTAAAAAAAAGTCAGTCCACACAGTCTCAAGCGCTCTCCCCCTGCAGCTGCTGAATCCCAGGTGAAAATATTCATTCAATGATTATTTCAAGGACAATCTCTATGCATAAGCAGGGATTATCTGCAGCGCTGGGTTAATATGCAATTCTTTATATGGGGTTCGCAGGTTTTCAAAAATAACAGATTATTCCAGAAGTTTTTTCTTCTTTTACTTAAAAAAACTTTTATTTATGAAGCCAATATATAAAAAAAAAACTTTTGCCAAAAGATATAAGTAAAAAACTTTTCCAAAAAATATGAATAAAAAATTTTCAAAATATAAAACACAGTATACAGTCTTGTTCCTTGCAGAAAAAAGTTTTAAAATAGGCTCACCGGACCTCTCGGGGGCAGAATCTCCTACCACTTAGATGTTTCTCAGTGGGATTTCTTTAGCAGGATGAAATGTTTTTTTTTTTTTTTTTATATATATATATATTGGCTTCATAAATAAAAGTTTTTTTAAGTAAAAGAAGAAAAAACTTCTGGAATAATCTGTTATTTTTGAAAACCTGCGAACCCCATATAAAGAATTGCACATTAACCCAGCGCTGCAGATAATCCCTGTTTCTGCATAGAGATTACCTTGGAGGCGTAGTACCGAGTAAGTAACAAAACATGGTTTCTCCAAGCTCACTCACTGAATGGCATTAGTAACACTACATGATAATAGAATTCAGAGATATTGGTTACATATATTTGCGCAAATTTTTAGGAGGAGATGTGGGTCCTGATATGCCACAAGGAGTAGTCTGGGGTTGCTTCAAGGTAGGTAGCTCTGATGCTGATGCTAGCAATATATCTCCCCCCGTGTGTACGCACCTTTAGTTTAGATATATTTAAGTAAGGAGCCATTATCAGGTGGATCCTTGCTGGATAATCGTAGACCCAATTTAGGGTAACTGTGGTGTGGGGTGCGGTGCCCCTGGACTAGTTTGGCTTGGTGGCTCTAGTGTGTCACACCCTTACATTATATTAACACTTTTTTCTCCCTAACACTTTCTTTAATATTTTAATTACATTACATTTTTTTATTTTTGTATTTATTTTCTCTCTCTCTCTCTCTCTCTCTCTCTCACTATCTATATATAGCTTTGGCTTCTTATCACTAATCCTTATTAACACTATAGTATTTTCACTGGTGTGCTACTCTGGGATTTCTGGCTTGTGCTGGTTTTTGGGGTGCCGCACCCTGCACCTAGATATAGTGCTAGGGACCCCCAATATACAGAGAAGCCTTGACGTGGCTTGGGGGCATGTCATACACCTGTGCAGGTATATATGTAACCAATATCTCTGAATTCTATTATCATGCAGTGTTCAAGATTGGTTGCTAAACCTATTCAGTGTGCCGGGGGAACCAATGTCTTGCTTTACTTACTCAGAATTAACCCCTCCCTTGCATGCACCTGAATGGTATTACTGAACTAATTTGAGCATCTACCACTATCTGTATGTATATTGGCCTTCATTCAGATTTGGTTGCAGTACAAATTGGTTCCCAAAATGGGAAAAACCATGTGCACTGCAGGTGGGACAGATGTAACATGTGCAGAAAGAGTTAAGTTTGGGTGGGGTGTGTTAAAACTGAAATCTAAATTGCAGTGTAAAAATAATGCAGCCAGTATTTACCCTGCACAGAAACAAAATAACTCACATAAATCTAACTCTCTCTGCATATTTTGCATCTGCCACACCTGCAGTGCACATGGTTTTGCCCATTTTGAGAACAAATTTGTACGGCGATCAGATCTAAATAAGGGCCATTGTTAGAGGCAGTGAGGAGCTTGTATTAGGAGGAGATGCAGGTCCTGATATGCCACATGGAGTAGTCTGGGGTTGCTCCAAGGTAGGTAGCTCTTAGTTCAGATATATCAAGTAAGGAGCCATTATCATGTGGCTACTTGCTGGTTAATCGTAGACCCAATTTAGGGTAACGGTGGTGTGGGGTGCGGTGCCCCTGGACTGGTTGGGCTGGGCGGGTTTAGTGCGGCACGCCCTTATATTCTATTAACACTTTTCTGTCACTAACACTATCTATCTCATTTTAATTACATTTAATTTTTTTATTTCTCTCTCTTTATATATATATATATATATAGCTTCGGCTTCCTATCACAAATTTTTATTAACACTATATTATCTCACTGGCGTGCCGCACTGGGCTTCCTAGCTTATGAAAGTTTTTGGGGTGCCGCACCCTGCACCTAGATATAGCGCTAGGGACCCCCAATATACAGAGAAGCCTTGACGCGGCTTGGGGGCATGTCATACACCTGCGCAGGTATATGTAACCAATATCTCTGAATTCTATTATCATGCAGTGTTCAAGATTGGTTACTAATACCATTCAGTGTGCTGGGGGAACCAATGTCTTGCTTTACTTACTCAGTATTAACCCCTTCCTTGCATGCACCTGAATGGTATTACTGAACTAATTTGAACATCTACCACTATCTGTATGTATATTGTTAGAGGCAGTGAGGAGTTTGTATTAGGAGGAGATGCAGGTCCTGATATGCCATGTGGAGTAGTCTGGGGTTGCTCCAAGGTAGGTAGCTCTTAGTTCAGATATATCAAATAATCGTAGACCCAATTTAGGGTAACGATGGTGTGGGGTGTGGTGCCCCTGGACTAATTGGGCTGGGTGGCTTCAGTGCTGCACGCCCTTATATTCTATTAACACTTTTCCCTCACTAATACTATCTCTCTCATTTTAATTACATTTTTTTTATCTCTCTCTCTCTATATATATATATAGCTTCGGCTACCTAGCACTAATTTTTATTAACACTATATTTTCTCACAGACCAACACTGTTCAGAAACCATTAAGAATATTTAAACGTTTATCAAAAGAACTCACTACATATAAAATAACTTTGTTTAATGTGATTATTATATAGATTTCAACAACTATATTTAAAATTTGAACCAAACAAAAGCATTTTCTAAAAAAAAAAATATCTATCACAGAGAGTAATAAGAGAGCAGTTACATTTTAAATATTGTATTATTAAGTTAAAGCATACTTAAACCGGAATTAAAAGCATTAGCTGTTGATTGCTACCTGGCTGATAATGTTGTGGACAAGGATGCATTAATCAAGGTAGGTCTGATTTTGTATTGAAAGCTAATAAACTTCAAAGTAATCCAAAACGTATAAAACAAACTAAAAGGTTATATCGTTAGTAAATATATGATACAGTATAATTTTTTGTATCTGTGTTTTTGAATTAAATTCCCAGTAATACAAATGATGTATTATGTTTCAAAAATACATAAAAATGTATTTGCTGGAGTAACTTCTTTGTACACATTTCCCATTTAATTGATTTAATTAAAAATACAGTATGTTATTTCTTTCAAATTATAAATTTACAGGTTCTATTAAACTTTTAATATCTCTTGAGTACAAGATACTTACAGCTATACCACATGCAAAGATGCCAAAAAAATACATTTCTTTTAAATATTAAATTTTTTATTGGCAGGACAAAGTTAAGTGTGCATATACATTTAAGACAATCAGAGACAGGAGTCATATACAGAAGCTAAGTATCTGATACCCAATCGTAAGGTGATACCTGAATTATAGCTTGCTATAAACAAAAAAAGGAAACTGTCCCAGGACAAAAAAAAGGAGAAAAAGCAGTAATATTAGAAAAAGAAAAAAAAAAGAAGAGAGAGAAAAAAAATAAAAAATAAAATAATGAAGACGAACAGACACAGGAGGAAAGGAGACAAGACATGGGATGCATAGAAACACACACCACAGACTAACAATTAAACCAATTAAGGTGAATCGCCAAACTCAGGCGAGTGAAGGACTGAAATATCGACTGGGTCACTGTAAATAATAAATTGTACCTGCCTCTCCCGATATTTACTCCACTTGAACCATTTTATATGTATTGAGGAAGGCGAAGAGGAATATTTACATCCAGCCGTCTCAAAGACGAAGTGTTTGTGAATGTTATTGATAATGGTTTTTATATTAGGTACAGAGTGGGATTTCCATAATTGTCATATGTCTGCCTTAGCGGAGATTAAGATATGTCCCAGCAGGTATTTATCACAACTAAGCAGAGGGAGTGGGGTATGGTGAAGCAGAGCCACCACAGGATCACTAGGAATTGATATCCCAATGAGAGAGAATACTTCACTACATAGCGGCCGCAGGACTGGGCAGTCCCAGAAAATATGCAAAATAGTCCCAACACACCCGCAGTTCCTCCAAGAAAATACATTTCTAATAAAACAATCTTGTGTCACCTAATTCATAATAATATTTTATTTAAAAAAAAAAAAAAAACATTTTTGCAATCAATGGCACCACATTGGGACCAAAATTTGCACTGGGATATGGGGAGACAGTCACTAGGTAGACAAGGGGAAGGTCAACAAGCATTAAGTCAACCACTGAATGTCGACATGACAGAATGTTGACATGACTAAAGGTCGACATGCATGAACGTTGCCATGACTGATGGTAGATGCAGGTTAGGTCAACAGGATCATTAGGTCGACACAAGCATTAGGTCGACATGGGGTAGGTCCACAGTCATAAGATCGACATGGGTATTTTCATTTTTGTCAAGCCTACAGGTGGTAGTTCATGCCCGACCATCCACTAGGTTATGGTGGGAGAATAAAATAGTGTTCCCGAAGCCTGGCGAGCGACTGTGCTGACATTCAGGACAACAAAGTGAAAAACACCATGTGGACCTTCACTATGTCGACCTAAAGGCCCCCATACATTAGGGCGACTTGTCCTTAGGACAAGTCGCCCCCGACTTCCCCCTGAGCTTCCCCGGCTGCTCCCCGGGGGAGCTTGATTAGATTGGCACTTGATGTGCCATTTTTTACATGTGATATATCATCTCGATTTATCACATGTAAAAAACCCGGGGAGCAGGGGGGAGGGCTACAGAGGTGGGAGCTGGTGGGAGCAGGGGGGCTGGGAACGCTGCGGGGGACACGTCTGTGTCCACCGCTGCTGGGGACGCTGCGGGGGTCAGCGTCTGTGTCCCCCGCTGCTGGGGACGCTGCGTGGGACACAGACGCTGCGGGGGACACAGGCGGCATAGAGCCGGGCAGGGGGAGCCGTTGGGAGCTGTCAGTGCTAGAAAAAAAAAGCCTATACAATGAATGGGCAGCCTGTGATTGGCTGAGCGCTCTCTAAGCCAATTGCTGACTGGCTGAGAGAGCGCTCAGCCAATCACAGGCCGCCCATGCATTGTATGGGCTTTATTTTTTATTCAATACTGACAGCTCCTGCCGGCTCCCCCTGCCAGGCTCTATGCCGCCTGTGTCCCCCGCAGCATCCCCAGCCCCCCCTGCTCCCTCTACCACCTCGCCGCCCCACTAGGTCCCAAATCGGGTGGTCGGACGTGCAGCAGGTCCGACCACCCGACGCAGATCCGATGCGCACGGGACCGCGCATCGGATCTGAGGGGACATCAAAACTAGCCGATTTTGGTCCGATTTCGGCCAGATCCGACTGATCTGGCTGAAATCTGACCAAAATCGGCTAGTGTATGGGGGCCTTAATGCTTGTGTCATCCTGATGTCCCTGTCGACCTAACCCATGTCTACCGACAATCATGTCGTCCTTAATGCACCTCAACCTTCAGTCATGTCAACATTCATGCATGTCGACCTAATGCTTGTAGACCTAGTGCTTGTCAATCCCATGATCCATACCTGGAATATGCATTACTGTAGGGCTGGAGTAGCCAACCCTGGTCCTCGAGAGCTACCAACAGTGCATGTTTTGCAGGTCTCCTCACAGAATCACAAGTGAGCTAATTAGCTCCATCTGTGTAGCTTTTAAAATGTGTCAGTGATTAATGAGTGCAGCTGTGCAGCAGCTAGGTTGTCTGGAAAATGTGAACAGTTGGTAGCTCTCGAGGGCTAGGGTTGGCTACCACTGCTGTAGGGGAATGGGGAAAAATTCACATTTGTAATTCTGCATTTTATTGGACTCCAGGATTACAGTGTATAAATGCTACGGTCATGAGAAACATCGTGTCATTCAGGTTTGTACAAACATTTCACTCATGTTACAGTAATTATATCTGTATAATCATGTTATAGCTTAGCAGTGAATAAATTATATGCGCCTGTTGATATGTAGATCAGGACTTTCTCCTGACTCTCTGCCTGGACAATAGGTGACTCCTAAACAAAAGGTCCCTGTGGTGACATAACAGGAGGCCAGAGGCTGCTGTGATCTAATTAGAATACAAGGTGTTACCCTGCCAGGGTGTAATTAGCATTTCCCATTGTAGTAAGTGACTGTAGGAATATTTACACCTCATTTGCAAGACAAGGAGCTGGGCAGGAGGAGCTGCTGTGGTGAATGACTGTATACTAATGTTATGTTACCATAATTTACATGTCACCTCTCAGTGTAAGAATTCCTGCAGGGCATCCTGGGAACTACTGGGGAGAGATGGGGAGGAGTGACTATAAATAGGCTGATGGAGGAGCTGCTGGATCAGTTACTGGTTGGAGAGCTGGGAGGACAGAGGATTAAGAGAGACAGAGGAAGGATCCCCAGAGTAAGGTACTTATATTATACATAAGATTATACTAATATATGAAGATATCGGTATAGATAAAATTTTGGAGCAATTGTCTTGTTGTTCATACTTAAACAGATTTACACCAACATTAGTTAATTGGTTTGTCTAACAATATAACTATATATAATAGTATGAGATACTGTAAACTTTATTTTCTATGTTTGGTATTATATAGTTATTGTATTGCAAAACAACAAAATAGAATTAAAGATATTCCACATTTTTACCCCTTTATATATACTAACCTGATACACAGAGTAATATGTAAGATACTATGATGGAGCTGCCACCTAGATACCCCATTATATATACTAACCTGATGAACAGAGTAATATGTAAGATACTATGATGGAGCTGCCACCTAGATACCCCTTTATATATACTAATCCAATACACAGAGTAAGATGTAATATACTATGATGGAGCTGCCACCTAGATACCCCTTTACATATATATACTAACCTAATACACAGAGTAATATGTAATATACTATGATGGAGCTGCCGCCTAGTTACCCCTTTATATATACTAACCTGATACACAGAGCAATATGTAAGATACTATGATGGAGCTGCCACCTAGCTACCCCTTTATATATAGTAACCTGATGCACAGAGTAATATGTAAGATACTATGATGGAGCTGCCACCTAGATACCCCTTTATATATACTAATCCAATACACAGAGTAATATGTAATATACTATGATGGAGCTGCCACCTAGATACCCCTTTATATATATACTAACCTAATACACAGAGTAATATGTAATATACTATGATGGAGCTGCCGCCTAGTTACCCCTTTATATATACTAACCTGATACACAGAGCAATATGTAAGATACTATGATGGAGCTGCCACCTAGATACCCCTTTATATATAGTAACCTGATGCACAGAGTAATATGTAAGATACTATGATGGAGCTGCCACCTAGATACCCCTTTATATATACTAACCTTATATACAGAGTAATATGTAAGATACTATGATGGAACTGCTACCTAGATGCCCCTGTATATATACTAACCTGATACACAGAGTAATATGTATGATACTATGATGGAGCTGCCACTTAGATACCCCTATATATATACTAACCTGATACACAGAGTAATATGTAAGATACTATGATGGAGCTGTCACCTAGATACCCCTTTATATATACTAACCTGATGCACAGAGTAATATGTAATATACTATGATGGAGCTGCCACCTAGATACCCCTTTATATATACTAACCTGATGTACAGAGTAATATGTAAGATACTACGATAGAGCTGCCACCTAGATACCCCTTTATATATACTAACCTGATACACAGAGAAATATGTAAGATACTATGATGGAGCTGCCACCTAGATACCCCTTTATATATACTAACCTGATGCACAGAGTAATATGTAAGATACTATGATGGAGCTGCCACCTAGATACCCCTTTATATATACTAACCTGATGCACAGAGTAATATGTAAGATACTATGATGGAGCTGCCACCTAGATACCCCTTTATATATATATATATATATATATATATATACTAACCTGATGCACAGAGTAATATGTAAGATACTATGATGGAGCTGCCACCTAGATACCCCTTTATATATATACTAACCTGATGCACAGAGTAATATGTAAGATACTATGATGGAGCTGCCACCTAGATACCCCTTTATATATACTTACCTGCTGCACAGCGTAATTATAATGTATTTATTATAAAAAGTATCTTACACTGTATATTCCATTACAAACAACCATACTAGAGCTGGCTAATAACATACAAGCTTATAAACAATGGATTACTGTATAGCAGTGTCTTATGTAGGATCTTATCATACTCAAGATATATTTTTTTAGATTCATGTAAAATAATTTTGAAACAGATTGAATGTGGGGAACACAGGATAGTTCAGAGTCAAAGAAGAGATTATGGCAGCAATTTCAGGTTTGTAAGTACTATTGACTGGTGGCACACCCCCACACCCAGAGTAACAGGGTCATAGGAATTAGGGCACACATTCGGTATGTTCCTATGTAAAAAGTGTCTTTTAATGCTTTTCGACACTTTGTTTAACACACACATGCAAAGAATCCTAGACAAACAGGTATAATAATGAGACATGTAGGTTTAAGGATATGTTCCAGCACCAAGAGGTAATGTTCAGTCTGCTGCAGTATAACACAGCCACAATCCTCTATGCTTCATTGTACAGCTAATTCACTTGCCTCTGGCACTAATATGGTTTCAGCCTACACACTGGTCACTTTTTGTTATCAGTGCCAAGAGCAACAGAAGGATAAGAGTTTTAAACCCTCACATTCAGTGGTTATTAGCAGCTGGTCCAGTGCAACTAGGAATACCTGGCATTTCAAACCTCCACTGGTCCAGAAAAATGCACAGGATGTTGCTTTAGTCTCCCTTTGATGGAGATGATCCCATGGGAATGTGGAAAATTCAAGTGAGAAGTAACCCATCTTACCACAATATACATACATTTATTATGTTCTGTTTATAAAGTAGCACTATAACTGTAAAAGTTTATGTACTTCCATTACTTTTATATTTTTTAATATAATCTTTTTCTGTCATACAGGACATATTAGAAGACATTGTGGAAATGGACATTGATTTCTGATAAAGTCAAGTACAGATGTCATTTCTTCTGACACATCTGGTGGATTCATAAAAGCTGTTATTTTCTGCATATGAGAAACCTTCTACAACTAATTTGTATCTCAGCTAATACATGATGAGTCTGACAGGAGAGAGACCACATCTGTGCTCTGAGTGTGACAAACGCTTTATACGTAAATCACATCTTCTCATCCATCAGAGGAGTCACACAGGAGAGAGACCACATCCGTGCTCTGAGTGTGACAAACGCTTTACATGTAAATCAGAGCTTCAAATCCATCAGAGGATTCACACAGGAGAGAGACTACATCTGTGCTCTGAGTGTGACAAACACTTTACACGTAAATCAGAGCTTCTCATCCATCAGAGGATTCACACAGGAGAGAAGCCATTTACATGTTCTGAATGTAGCAAGTGTTTTATTGGGAAGCGGCATCTTCTCAGACATCAGAGGAGTCACACAGGAGAAAGACCATTTACATGTTCCGAGTGTAGCAAATGTTATATAGACAAGAAACAATTTCTGAGTCATCAGAGAACTCACACAGGAGAGAAACCATTTACATGTTCTGAATGCAGCATGTGGTTTTTTAACAAGCAGCAACTTGTCAGACATCAGATGAGTCACACAGGAGAGAAGCCATTTAAATGCTCTGAATGTAGCAAGTGTTTTACAGAGAAGATGAATCTTGTTGTACATCAGAGGATTCACACAGGAGAGAAACCATTTACATGTTATGAATGCAACAAGTGTTTTACCAACAAGCACCACCTTGCGAGTCATCTGAGGAATCACACAGGAGAAAAGCCATTTACATGTTGTGAATGTAGCAAGTGTTTTAAAACTAAGCAACAACTTGTTAATCATCAGAGAATTCACACAGGAGAGAAACCATATAAGTGTTCTGAATGCAGCAAGTGTTTTACACGAATATCACAGCTTGTCTGTCATCAGATGATTCACACAGGGGAGAAACCATTTATATGCTCTGACTGTAGCAAGTGTTTTAACAAAAAGCATCATCTTGTTAAACATCAGAGGAGTCACACAGGAGAGAGACCATTTAAGTGCCCAGAATGTAGCAAGTGTTTTCTAGATAAGCACCAACTCATTAAACACCAGAGGATTCACACAGGAGAGAAACCATATAAATGCTCTGAGTGCAGCAAGTGTTTTATCCAAAAGTCAAATCTTGTTATACATCAGAGGAATCACACAGGAGAGAGACCATTTACATGTTCTGAATGCAGCAAGTGTTTTATTACAAATATAACACTGCTAAGTCACATGAGGAGTCACTCCAGGGATCTGATCGAAGAATGTGCCACTTGAACTTGTATCACTTTGATATGTTTGAAAGTGAAGAAATGTTTATTTTCTGAATGTAACTTGTATTTTCTATCAATCAATTGTGTTAACAAGTGGAGGATAAACCAATGTAATGTAATAAACAATGTATTGGGTGAAACCCCCCAAAATTGCCTGAAATAATTTTTTGTTTGTAAATATAATTTGTCACATTCCCCTGGCATAAGAGGGTGCTACTACTGAAACCTAATACTGTATAATAGTACACAACAAGCAGGAGAGAGAGTAGCTGTTATCTTGCATTCCAAGTGGTTTATAGTTTATTGGGTTTTCAAGGAAGGATAACTCAATTGATAAATAATCTGCAATATATGAAATCAGAAAATATAGCATTGGGATTATTTTTATAGTTATTATAGAGCTATGTAATTGTATCATACTATGGTGGTGTCAGAGCACAGTAAGCCAAAGTATAGTGGCCAAAGGAACCATGTCATGTTGTGTCAAATCTTAGGGCATCTACGTTCCCTGTATGCCACCATATAGTGCATCCCAATTCTATCTACAGTATTCCACCAAGTAGTGCATCCAAGTTCTCTGCATATCACCAGGTAGTGCAACCAGTTCTCTGTATACAAACAAGTAGAACATCTCAGTTCTCTGTATACCATCAGATAGTGCATTCCCGTTCTCTCTCTCTATACCACCAACTAGTACATTCCAGTATGCCAAAAAGTAGAACCAGGTAGTGCATCACAGTTCTCTATCCACCAAGTAGTACATCCCAGTTCTATATGTGCATTGTCGGTGTGCCACCAGGTAGTACATTCCAGTTCATTCTAATACATTGTGGTTTATTTTGTTTTTAGAATGCGTTGTAGGGCCCAGTTCACAGACAGCCACTTTGATTTGACCATAGTTGCAGTATATAGTAATTTCCTATTTCGTACAATGCCAGTTAGTAGCGCCACACACAAAATGCCCTATTTTTTGGCCAATCAGGTCATGTTATGCACAAAACTGAAAAAAAAACCCGTATAAAAAAGTCAGTTATGGAGCGCTTGATATGAGTGTACTAAATCACAAGCTGCTGCTTTGAGGGAGTAGTCGGCTCCCTAAATGAATAAAAAACAACAGGAAAGATATAAAGCAGCGCTTAATATCTTTAAAAAAATTATATAACAAGTGAATCAATGAGTAAACAAAAAATTTCAAAGAATATCACAAGAATAAATAAAGAGCGCAATTGGGACACTGGAATTACTGGTAAAAAATATGTTTTTTATTTTTTGTTAATATAATATCTTGATCTTTATAATTAGCACACACCTAATCAATAGGCAGACAAGCTAGTATGTATCTTAAAACACATGTAATACATTATACATATAATAATAGCAAGAAAAATATATATAAATAAAATACAGTTTAAATGAAGGACATGGACATCCAATAAATTGTTAGGCTGGCCAGCTCAACTTTAAAACACTTAAATGAGTGTATATATTTCTGAATTTGAACAATAGATTTCTCCAACCGGTATTTGTTAGTAAGCAATCAAATGTGCATTAGCCAAGAACTTGAGGCTTAATGTGCCACTTTCAACACAGTCTTTTTAGATGTTATTTATTTGCCCATATTTTTAAAGGCTTTTTATGCAAGGATGACGCTTAATTCAAACAGTCACGATAGAACCGTAGTGGGAAAAGCTTGTTCTGTGTGCTGTATCAGATGTTTTACAGCAGACCTTCAATGAGGTTAGATAGTAATGGCTTTGTACTCCGGGTTACAGGTGCTGACCGTGGTTTTTTTTTTAGATCAGGGAGACATATAGATACATTGTGGTTGCTGCTTACAGAATAATGAGTGCAATATAATATTTGATTTTTCCTGCACTCAAAGGCTGTCCGTACTCACTCAGCTGGGGACGGACGCCTGTGGGAGCAGACTTACGGCCACAATGTTTCTCCTCACTGCATGCAGAAGTGTGGTATTCAGCATCCACCCGTCAGAGGTAAGAAGGATTTTGTCAGAAAGAATGAACTAGAATAACCCCCTTAGTTATTTTGGAAGAAGCCACTTTGTTAGCTAATTTTCCTCCTCTTCTTTACATAGGATTATATATGCTATTTTATCCCATTTTTTTCCATTAGCCGGGTGGCGCATCTCGCTAAGCAAGAGTAGCACACCTCATACCGTGTCGGGTTCAATTCCCGCAGTTATCAGCACAATTTATGTTTTTTCTTTTAAAAATAGATTTTGCAAATAGAAAACATGTTTACAAAGAAGGAAAGGATCTATCAAATTTTAACTTATGTCCATGTATAACCATCTGCTCACTCTCTCTTAAAGAGTGTGTTTAGCTCGACCATATTAAGCTGGCCCACAGTTTATATATTTTTAGAAAACCAGACTATACAAATATATATGTGGCCAAAACATTAGACAATTTATGTATTTATAGAAATCTATTAGACAAACGTATAAATAGTTGAAATATAGATGGCTAATTAGCTGAATAAAGCATAGTAGATATTAAAATAAAATATAAATCAATTTAAGTACTATCAAGGAGAATAATCACTTCTTAGGATCGTGAACCTAATACGACCCAATCACATATAAATTCTATAGTGTAGTAACTAGCACCCCATTCTTTTACATATATATATATACAGAAATTACATAAACATGTACAAATATCAAAAAGTGGTAAGGAAGCGAACCCGTTCTTATATAGCTCAGCCTATAAGGCTCCCACATCCAGGGCTCATAACACACTCAAACCCGCAGGTTCACATATCACCGGCATACAAAAATACCGATGTCGTTTATTATTCTTTCATTTTTTGTATATTGTTTATGAAGTATTATTCTTCTTAGGTTTCCCCATTTATTTTTTATTTTTTATTTATTATTTCTTATATATATATATATATATAAAAAAATAAACCATTGACCTATATTTTCTATGCACATATATACACACACAGATGTTTATATTTAGATTCAAATTCCAAAGAATATTTATCAAATTATCCTGGATGTTATAATTCATTCCGAATCTACGCGTGTATATATCGCACAGATATGTATCCACAGATATGGGGCAGATCCATCCATGTGCAGAGGCACAAAAGAATCGTATCTCCTGCTCCATTCGAAAAAAAATATTTTTTGTTATATCAGAGGCCAGTTGGATATGTATTTAAATTCTTTAAGTTTAATCAAAACAAGAGACAGAGGGTAAACTTGAATCTCCAAAACTCAGTTACCTATGTTATTAAGTTCGATTGATTCATTCAGACCCATAAGGGTCAAGGAACCCATAGCAAAGATCCAGAAAGCTTCCCTTTTACATAAAGTAGAAAAACGATCCCCGCCCCTTTTTGATACTGGAATCCCTTCAATGGCTTGCAATTTTAGAACTTCCACATTTCCTTGGTGCTTTTCTTTCACATGTCCTGAAATACTATGTGCTTTGTTTTGATTTAGAACATTCCTTCTATGTTCTAAAAATCTAGTATTCAGGGAGCGAATAGTGCGTCCAACGTACTGTAAACCACAATCGCAGGTTATTAGATAAATCACGTACGTGGAGTTACAATTTAAGAAGCTAGTTATTTTGTGGGTTGATTTATTGGTTGAAGAGGTGAATTGCACGCTTTTATCAATCAAGAATCCACAAGTAATGCACTTTCTCCTGCCACATTTATGACACCCCACAATATGAAGATTAGGTACTTGTTTCCTAGCACGGCCACAACGATCTTAATCGTGGTCATCAGGGGTAAAATCGGGGCCATCGCAGGCATCGCGGCCGCTAAAAAATCAGGTGCGATGGGCCAGACGCGATGCCCGCGATTTTTCCATAGAGAACAATGTTAAATGGCTCAATTTACCCGCGATGACCACGATTTCCCATAGGAAACAATGTGAAATGGATCAATTTACCCAAATTATCATAGGGAACAATGGGAAATGGGGCAAAAACCCCCCTGAACATAAAAATGTCCCCCCAAAAGTAGTTGACGCCACCCCGCCATCAATGTGAACCCGAAGCGTGGCGAGCGGCGGCGGCACGCGTCCTCCGACCTTTTCATGCCCTACTATCCACTAGGGCGTGGAGTGAGAATAGAATAGTGTGGCGAGCGCAGCGAGCCACCGAGGCCCGAAGCGTGGCGAGCGCACGCGGATACCTTCACAGGTAAACGCGTCCCTTCGCGGGCTTCACAGGTGTCCACGTGTCCATGGACACCTGGTAAGCCCGCGAGGGGACGCGTATAACTGTGACTCTCTGCCTGGACAATAGGTGACTCCTAAACAAAAGGTCCCTGTGGTGACATAACAGGAGGCCAGAGGCTGCTGTGATCTAATTAGAATACAAGGTGTTACCCTGCCAGGGTGTAATTAGCATTTCCCATTGTAGTAAGTGACTGTAGGAATATTTACACCTCATTTGCAAGACAAGGAGCTGGGCAGGAGGAGCTGCTGTGGTGAATGACTGTATACTAATGTTATGTGACCCTAATTTACATGTCACCTCTCAGTGTAAGAATTCCTGCAGGGCATCCTGGGAACTACTGGGGAGAGATGGGGAGGAGTGACTATAAATAGGCTGATGGAGGAGCTGCTGGATCAGTTACTGGTTGGAGAGCTGGGAGGACAGAGGATTAAGAGAGACAGAGGAAGGATCCCCAGAGTAAGGTACTTATATTATACATAAGATTATACTAATATATGAAGATATCGGTATAGATAAAATTTTGGAGCAATTGTCTTGTTGTTCATACTTAAACAGATTTACACCAACATTAGTTAATTGGTTTGTCTAACAATATAACTATATATAATAGTATGAGATACTGTAAACTTTATTTTCTATGTTTGGTATTATATAGTTATTGTATTGCAAAACAACAAAATAGAATTAAAGATATTCCACATGTTTACCCCTTTATATATACTAACCTGATACACAGAGTAATATGTAAGATACTATGATGGAGCTGCCACCTAGATACCCCATTATATATACTAACCTGATGAACAGAGTAATATGTAAGATACTATGATGGAGCTGCCACCTAGATACCCCTTTATATATACTAATCCAATACACAGAGTAAGATGTAATATACTATGATGGAGCTGCCACCTAGATACCCCTTTACATATATATACTAACCTAATACACAGAGTAATATGTAATATACTATGATGGAGCTGCCGCCTAGTTACCCCTTTATATATACTAACCTGATACACAGAGCAATATGTAAGATACTATGATGGAGCTGCCACCTAGCTACCCCTTTATATATAGTAACCTGATGCACAGAGTAATATGTAAGATACTATGATGGAGCTGCCACCTAGATACCCCTTTATATATACTAATCCAATACACAGAGTAATATGTAATATACTATGATGGAGCTGCCACCTAGATACCCCTTTATATATATACTAACCTAATACACAGAGTAATATGTAATATACTATGATGGAGCTGCCGCCTAGTTACCCCTTTATATATACTAACCTGATACACAGAGCAATATGTAAGATACTATGATGGAGCTGCCACCTAGATACCCCTTTATATATAGTAACCTGATGCACAGAGTAATATGTAAGATACTATGATGGAGCTGCCACCTAGATACCCCTTTATATATACTAACCTTATATACAGAGTAATATGTAAGATACTATGATGGAACTGCTACCTAGATGCCCCTGTATATATACTAACCTGATACACAGAGTAATATGTATGATACTATGATGGAGCTGCCACTTAGATACCCCTATATATATACTAACCTGATACACAGAGTAATATGTAAGATACTATGATGGAGCTGTCACCTAGATACCCCTTTATATATACTAACCTGATGCACAGAGTAATATGTAATATACTATGATGGAGCTGCCACCTAGATACCCCTTTATATATACTAACCTGATGTACAGAGTAATATGTAAGATACTACGATAGAGCTGCCACCTAGATACCCCTTTATATATACTAACCTGATACACAGAGAAATATGTAAGATACTATGATGGAGCTGCCACCTAGATACCCCTTTATATATACTAACCTGATGCACAGAGTAATATGTAAGATACTATGATGGAGCTGCCACCTAGATACCCCTTTATATATACTAACCTGATGCACAGAGTAATATGTAAGATTCTATGATGGAGCTGCCACCTAGATACCCCTTTATATATATACTAACCTGATGCACAGAGTAATATGTAAGATACTATGATGGAGCTGCCACCTAGATACCCCTTTATATATATACTAACCTGATGCACAGAGTAATATGTAAGATACTATGATGGAGCTGCCACCTAGATACCCCTTTATATATACTTACCTGCTGCACAGCGTAATTATAATGTATTTATTATAAAAAGTATCTTACACTGTATATTCCATTACAAACAACCATACTAGAGCTGGCTAATAACAGACAAGCTTATAAACAATGGATTACTGTATAGCAGTGTCTTATGTAGGATCTTATCATACTCAAGATATATTTTTTTAGATTCATGTAAAATAATTTTGAAACAGATTGAATGTGGGGAACACAGGATAGTTCAGAGTCAAAGAAGAGATTATGGCAGCAATTTCAGGTTTGTAAGTACTATTGACTGGTGGCACACCCCCACACCCAGAGTAACAGGGTCATAGGAATTAGGGCACACATTCGGTATGTTCCTATGTAAAAAGTGTCTTTTAATGCTTTTCGACACTTTGTTTAACACACACATGCAAAGAATCCTAGACAAACAGGTATAATAATGAGACATGTAGGTTTAAGGATATGTTCCAGCACCAAGAGGTAATGTTCAGTCTGCTGCAGTATAACACAGCCACAATCCTCTATGCTTCATTGTACAGCTAATTCACTTGCCTCTGGCACTAATATGGTTTCAGCCTACACACTGGTCACTTTTTGTTATCAGTGCCAAGAGCAACAGAAGGATAAGAGTTTTAAACCCTCACATTCAGTGGTTATTAGCAGCTGGTCCAGTGCAACTAGGAATACCTGGCATTTCAAACCTCCACTGGTCCAGAAAAATGCACAGGGTGTTGCTTTAGTCTCCCTTTGATGGAGATGATCCCATGGGAATGTGGGAAATTCAAGTGAGAAGTAACCCATCTTACCACAATATACATACATTTATTATGTTCTGTTTATAAAGTAGCACTATAACTGTAAAAGTTTATGTACTTCCATTACTTTTATATTTTTAATATAATCTTTTTCTGTCATACAGGACATATTAGAAGACATTGTGGAAATGGACATTGATTTCTGATAAAGTCAAGTACAGATGTCATTTCTTCTGACACATCTGGTGGATTCATAAAAGCTGTTATTTTCTGCATATGAGAAACCTTCTACAACTAATTTGTATCTCAGCTAATACATGATGAGTCTGACAGGAGAGAGACCACATCTGTGCTCTGAGTGTGACAAACGCTTTATACGTAAATCACATCTTCTCATCCATCAGAGGAGTCACACAGGAGAGAGACCACATCCGTGCTCTGAGTGTGACAAACGCTTTACATGTAAATCAGAGCTTCAAATCCATCAGAGGATTCACACAGGAGAGAGACTACATCTGTGCTCTGAGTGTGACAAACACTTTACACGTAAATCAGAGCTTCTCATCCATCAGAGGATTCACACAGGAGAGAAGCCATTTACATGTTCTGAATGTAGCAAGTGTTTTATTGGGAAGCGGCATCTTCTCAGACATCAGAGGAGTCACACAGGAGAAAGACCATTTACATGTTCCGAGTGTAGCAAATGTTATAGAGACAAGAAACAATTTCTGAGTCATCAGAGAACTCACACAGGAGAGAAACCATTTACATGTTCTGAATGCAGCATGTGTTTTTTTAACAAGCAGCAACTTGTCAGACATCAGATGAGTCACACAGGAGAGAAGCCATTTAAATGCTCTGAATGTAGCAAGTGTTTTACAGAGAAGATGAATCTTGTTGTACATCAGAGGATTCACACAGGAGAGAAACCATTTACATGTTATGAATGCAACAAGTGTTTTACCAACAAGCACCACCTTGCGAGTCATCTGAGGAATCACACAGGAGAAAAGCCATTTACATGTTGTGAATGTAGCAAGTGTTTTAAAACTAAGCAACAACTTGTTAATCATCAGAGAATTCACACAGGAGAGAAACCATATAAGTGTTCTGAATGCAGCAAGTGTTTTACACGAATATCACAGCTTGTCTGTCATCAGATGATTCACACAGGGGAGAAACCATTTATATGCTCTGACTGTAGCAAGTGTTTTAACAAAAAGCATCATCTTGTTAAACATCAGAGGAGTCACACAGGAGAGAGACCATTTAAGTGCCCAGAATGTAGCAAGTGTTTTCTAGATAAGCACCAACTCATTAAACACCAGAGGATTCACACAGGAGAGAAACCATATAAATGCTCTGAGTGCAGCAAGTGTTTTATCCAAAAGTCAAATCTTGTTATACATCAGAGGAATCACACAGGAGAGAGACCATTTACATGTTCTGAATGCAGCAAGTGTTTTATTACAAATATAACACTGCTAAGTCACATGAGGAGTCACTCCAGGGATCTGATCGAAGAATGTGCCACTTGAACTTGTATCACTTTGATATGTTTGAAAGTGAAGAAATGTTTATTTTCTGAATGTAACTTGTATTTTCTATCAATCAATTGTGTTAACAAGTGGAGGATAAACCAATGTAATGTAATAAACAATGTATTGGGTGAAACCCCCCAAAATTGCCTGAAATAATTTTTTGTTTGTAAATATAATTTGTCACATTCCCCTGGCATAAGAGGGTGCTACTACTGAAACCTAATACTGTATAATAGTACACAACAAGCAGGAGAGAGAGTAGCTGTTATCTTGCATTCCAAGTGGTTTATAGTTTATTGGGTTTTCAAGGAAGGATAACTCAATTGATAAATAATCTGCAATATATGAAATCAGAAAATATAGCATTGGGATTATTTTTATAGTTATTATAGAGCTATGTAATTGTATCATACTATGGTGGTGTCAGAGCACAGTAAGCCAAAGTATAGTGGCCAAAGGAACCATGTCATGTTGTGTCAAATCTTAGGGCATCTACGTTCCCTGTATGCCACCATATAGTGCATCCCAATTCTATCTACAGTATTCCACCAAGTAGTGCATCCAAGTTCTCTGCATATCACCAGGTAGTGCAACCAGTTCTCTGTATACAAACAAGTAGAACATCTCAGTTCTCTGTATACCATCAGATAGTGCATTCCCGTTCTCTCTCTCTATACCACCAACTAGTACATTCCAGTATGCCAAAAAGTAGAACCAGGTAGTGCATCACAGTTCTCTATCCACCAAGTAGTACATCCCAGTTCTATATGTGCATTGTCGGTGTGCCACCAGGTAGTACATTCCAGTTCATTCTAATACATTGTGGTTTATTTTGTTTTTAGAATGCGTTGTAGGGCCCAGTTCACAGACAGCCACTTTGATTTGACCATAGTTGCAGTATATAGTAATTTCCTATTTCGTACAATGCCAGTAAGTAGCGCCACACACAAAATGCCCTATTTTTTGGCCAATCAGGTCATGTTATGCACAAAACTGAAAAAAAAACCCGTATAAAAAAGTCAGTTATGGAGCGCTTGATATGAGTGTACTAAATCACGAGCTGCTGCTTTGAGGGAGTAGTCGGCTCCCTAAATGAATAAAAAACAACAGGAAAGATATAAAGCAGCGCTTAATATCTTTAAAAAAATTATATAACAAGTGAATCAATGAGTAAACAAAAAATTTCAAAGAATATCACAAGAATAAATAAAGAGCGCAATTGGGACACTGGAATTACTGGTAAAAAATATGTTTTTTTATTTTTTGTTAATATAATATCTTGATCTTTATAATTAGCACACACCTAATCAATAGGCAGACAAGCTAGTATGTATCTTAAAACACATGTAATACATTATACATATAATAATAGCAAGAAAAATATATATAAATAAAATACAGTTTAAATGAAGGACATGGACATCCAATAAATTGTTAGGCTGGCCAGCTCAACTTTAAAACACTTAAATGAGTGTATATATTTCTGAATTTGAACAATAGATTTCTCCAACCGGTATTTGTTAGTAAGCAATCAAATGTGCATTAGCCAAGAACTTGAGGCTTAATGTGCCACTTTCAACACAGTCTTTTTAGATGTTATTTATTTGCCCATATTTTTAAAGGCTTTTTATGCAAGGATGACGCTTAATTCAAACAGTCACGATAGAACCGTAGTGGGAAAAGCTTGTTCTGTGTGCTGTATCAGATGTTTTACAGCAGACCTTCAATGAGGTTAGATAGTAATGGCTTTGTACTCCGGGTTACAGGTGCTGACCGTGGTTTTTTTTTTAGATCAGGGAGACATATAGATACATTGTGGTTGCTGCTTACAGAATAATGAGTGCAATATAATATTTGATTTTTCCTGCACTCAAAGGCTGTCCGTACTCACTCAGCTGGGGACGGACGCCTGTGGGAGCAGACTTACGGCCACAATGTTTCTCCTCACTGCATGCAGAAGTGTGGTATTCAGCATCCACCCGTCAGAGGTAAGAAGGATTTTGTCAGAAAGAATGAACTAGAATAACCCCCTTAGTTATTTTGGAAGAAGCCACTTTGTTAGCTAATTTTCCTCCTTCTCTTTACATAGGATTATATATGCTATTTTATCCCATTTTTTTCCATTAGCCGGGTGGCGCATCTCGCTAAGCAAGAGTAGCACACCTCATACCGTGTCGGGTTCAATTCCCGCAGTTATCAGCACAATTTATGTTTTTTCTTTTAAAAATAGATTTTGCAAATAGAAAACATGTTTACAAAGAAGGAAAGGATCTATCAAATTTTAACTTATGTCCATGTATAACCATCTGCTCACTCTCTCTTAAAGAGTGTGTTTAGCTCGACCATATTAAGCTGGCCCACAGTTTATATATTTTTAGAAAACCAGACTATACAAATATATATGTGGCCAAAACATTAGACAATTTATGTATTTATAGAAATCTATTAGACAAACGTATAAATAGTTGAAATATAGATGGCTAATTAGCTGAATAAAGCATAGTAGATATTAAAATAAAATATAAATCAATTTAAGTACTATCAAGGAGAATAATCACTTCTTAGGATCGTGAACCTAATACGACCCAATCACATATAAATTCTATAGTGTAGTAACTAGCACCCCATTCTTTTACATATATATATATACAGAAATTACATAAACATGTACAAATATCAAAAAGTGGTAAGGAAGCGAACCCGTTCTTATATAGCTCAGCCTATAAGGCTCCCACATCCAGGGCTCATAACACACTCAAACCCGCAGGTTCACATATCACCGGCATACAAAAATACCGATGTCGTTTATTATTCTTTCATTTTTTGTATATTGTTTATAAAGTATTATTCTTCTTAGGTTTCCCCATTTATTTTTTATTTTTTATTTATTATTTATTATATATATATATATATAAAAAAATAAACCATTGACCTATATTTTCTATGCACATATATACACACACAGATGTTTATATTTAGATTCAAATTCCAAAGAATATTTATCAAATTATCCTGGATGTTATAATTCATTCCGAATCTACGCGTGTATATATCGCACAGATATGTATCCACAGATATGGGGCAGATCCATCCATGTGCAGAGGCACAAAAGAATCGTATCTCCTGCTCCATTCGAAAAAAAATATTTTTTGTTATATCAGAGGCCAGTTGGATATGTATTTAAATTCTTTAAGTTTAATCAAAACAAGAGACAGAGGGTAAACTTGAATCTCCAAAACTCAGTTACCTATGTTATTAAGTTCGATTGATTCATTCAGACCCATAAGGGTCAAGGAACCCATAGCAAAGATCCAGAAAGCTTCCCTTTTACATAAAGTAGAAAAACGATCCCCGCCCCTTTTTGATACTGGAATCCCTTCAATGGCTTGCAATTTTAGAACTTCCACATTTCCTTGGTGCTTTTCTTTCACATGTCCTGAAATACTATGTGCTTTGTTTTGATTTAGAACATTCCTTCTATGTTCTAAAAATCTAGTATTCAGGGAGCGAATAGTGCGTCCAACGTACTGTAAACCACAATCGCAGGTTATTAGATAAATCACGTACGTGGAGTTACAATTTAAGAAGCTAGTTATTTTGTGGGTTGATTTATTGGTTGAAGAGGTGAATTGCACGCTTTTATCAATCAAGAATCCACAAGTAATGCACTTTCTCCTGCCACATTTATGACACCCCACAATATGAAGATTAGGTACTTGTTTCCTAGCACGGCCACAACGATCTTAATCGTGGTCATCAGGGGTAAAATCGGGGCCATCGCAGGCATCGCGGCCGCTAAAAAATCAGGTGCGATGGGCCAGACGCGATGCCCGCGATTTTTCCATAGAGAACAATGTTAAATGGCTCAATTTACCCGCGATGACCACGATATCCCATAGGAAACAATGTGAAATGGATCAATTTACCCAAATTATCATAGGGAACAATGGGAAATGGGGCAAAAACCCCCCTGAACATAAAAATGTCCCCCCAAAAGTAGTTGACGCCACCCCGCCATCAACGTGAACCCGAAGCGTGGCGAGCGGCGGCGGCACGCGTCCTCCGACCTTTTCATGCCCTACTATCCACTAGGGCGTGGAGTGAGAATAGAATAGTGTGGCGAGCGCAGCGAGCCACCGAGGCCCGAAGCGTGGCGAGCGCACGCGGATACATTCACAGGTAAACGCGTCCCTTCGCGGGCTTCACAGGTGTCCACGTGTCCATGGACACCTGGGAAGCCCGCGAGGGGACGCGTATAACTGTGACTCTCTGCCTGGACAATAGGTGACTCCTAAACAAAAGGTCCCTGTGGTGACATAAAAGGAGGCCAGAGGCTGCTGTGATCTAATTAGAATACAAGGTGTTACCCTGCCAGGGTGTAATTAGCATTTCCCATTGTAGTAAGTGACTGTAGGAATATTTACACCTCATTTGCAAGACAAGGAGCTGGGCAGGAGGAGCTGCTGTGGTGAATGACTGTATACTAATGTTATGTGACCCTAATTTACATGTCACCTCTCAGTGTAAGAATTCCTGCAGGGCATCCTGGGAACTACTGGGGAGAGATGGGGAGGAGTGACTATAAATAGGCTGATGGAGGAGCTGCTGGATCAGTTACTGGTTGGAGAGCTGGGAGGACAGAGGATTAAGAGAGACAGAGGAAGGATCCCCAGAGTAAGGTACTTATATTATACATAAGATTATACTAATATATGAAGATATCGGTATAGATAAAATTTTGGAGCAATTGTCTTGTTGTTCATACTTAAACAGATTTACACCAACATTAGTTAATTGGTTTGTCTAACAATATAACTATATATAATAGTATGAGATACTGTAAACTTTATTTTCTATGTTTGGTATTATATAGTTATTGTATTGCAAAACAACAAAATAGAATTAAAGATATTCCACATTTTTACCCCTTTATATATACTAACCTGATACACAGAGTAATATGTAAGATACTATGATGGAGCTGCCACCTAGATACCCCATTATATATACTAACCTGATGAACAGAGTAATATGTAAGATACTATGATGGAGCTGCCACCTAGATACCCCTTTATATATACTAATCCAATACACAGAGTAAGATGTAATATACTATGATGGAGCTGCCACCTAGATACCCCTTTACATATATATACTAACCTAATACACAGAGTAATATGTAATATACTATGATGGAGCTGCCGCCTAGTTACCCCTTTATATATACTAACCTGATACACAGAGCAATATGTAAGATACTATGATGGAGCTGCCACCTAGCTACCCCATTATATATAGTAACCTGATGCACAGAGTAATATGTAAGATACTATGATGGAGCTGCCACCTAGATACCCCTTTATATATACTAATCCAATACACAGAGTAATATGTAATATACTATGATGGAGCTGCCACCTAGATACCCCTTTATATATATACTAACCGGTACTTATGTAGTAACTGGGCTGCCGATTTCTAAATCGGGTCGGATCGGGAGATCGCATCGCATCGCATGCGACCATGCGATTCGATGCGATGCGATGCGATGCGATGACCCGATTTTTCCATAGGAATCAATGTTAAAATGGACTGAGTCCATTTTAACATGGAATTCAATGGGAAAAATGGGTCCTTTTCATACCCCTACTATCCAAGTGGGCATGGAGTTGGATATAAACCTGTGGCGAGCGTAGCGAGCCACCGAGCCCGAAGCGTGGCGAGCGAAGCGAGCCCCGCGAGGGGACGAATACCGTCCCCTCGCGGGGCTCGCTTCGCTCGCCACGCTTCGGGCTCGGTGGCTCGCTACGCTCGCCACAGGTTTATATCCAACTCCATGCCCACTTGGATAGTAGGGGTATGAAAAGGACCCATTTTTCCATAGGAATCATTTTAACATTGATTCCTATGGAAAAATCGGGTCATCGCATCCGATATCGGATGCGATATCGGATGCGATGCGATGCGATATCGCATCGCATCGCATCTGATTGTATGCCTTAACTTAAGGCATACAATCAAAAAATCGGCAGCCCAGTTACTACATAAGTACCTACTAACCTAATACACAGAGTAATATGTAATATACTATGATGGAGCTGCCGCCTAGTTACCCCTTTATATATACTAACCTGATACACAGAGCAATATGTAAGATACTATGATGGAGCTGCCACCTAGATACCCCTTTATATATAGTAACCTGATGCACAGAGTAATATGTAAGATACTATGATGGAGCTGCCACCTAGATACCCCTTTATATATACTAACCTTATATACAGAGTAATATGTAAGATACTATGATGGAACTGCTACCTAGATGCCCCTGTATATATACTAACCTGATACACAGAGTAATATGTATGATACTATGATGGAGCTGCCACTTAGATACCCCTATATATATACTAACCTGATACACAGAGTAATATGTAAGATACTATGATGGAGCTGTCACCTAGATACCCCTTTATATATACTAACCTGATGCACAGAGTAATATGTAATATACTATGATGGAGCTGCCACCTAGATACCCCTTTATATATACTAACCTGATGTACAGAGTAATATGTAAGATACTACGATAGAGCTGCCACCTAGATACCCCTTTATATATACTAACCTGATACACAGAGAAATATGTAAGATACTATGATGGAGCTGCCACCTAGATACCCCTTTATATATACTAACCTGATGCACAGAGTAATATGTAAGATACTATGATGGAGCTGCCACCTAGATACCCCTTTATATATACTAACCTGATGCACAGAGTAATATGTAAGATACTATGATGGAGCTGCCACCTAGATACCCCTTTATATATATACTAACCTGATGCACAGAGTAATATGTAAGATACTATGATGGAGCTGCCACCTAGATACCCCTTTATATATATACTAACCTGATGCACAGAGTAATATGTAAGATACTATGATGGAGCTGCCACCTAGATACCCCTTTATATATACTTACCTGCTGCACAGCGTAATTATAATGTATTTATTATAAAAAGTATCTTACACTGTATATTCCATTACAAACAACCATACTAGAGCTGGCTAATAACAGACAAGCTTATAAACAATGGATAACTGTATAGCAGTGTCTTATGTAGGATCTTATCATACTCAAGATATATTTTTTTAGATTCATGTAAAATAATTTTGAAACAGATTGAATGTGGGGAACACAGGATAGTTCAGAGTCAAAGAAGAGATTATGGCAGCAATTTCAGGTTTGTAAGTACTATTGACTGGTGGCACACCCCCACACCCAGAGTAACAGGGTCATAGGAATTAGGGCACACATTCGGTATGTTCCTATGTAAAAAGTGTCTTTTAATGCTTTTCGACACTTTGTTTAACACACACATGCAAAGAATCCTAGACAAACAGGTATAATAATGAGACATGTAGGTTTAAGGATATGTTCCAGCACCAAGAGGTAATGTTCAGTCTGCTGCAGTATAACACAGCCACAATCCTCTATGCTTCATTGTACAGCTAATTCACTTGCCTCTGGCACTAATATGGTTTCAGCCTACACACTGGTCACTTTTTGTTATCAGTGCCAAGAGCAACAGAAGGATAAGAGTTTTAAACCCTCACATTCAGTGGTTATTAGCAGCTGGTCCAGTGCAACTAGGAATACCTGGCATTTCAAACCTCCACTGGTCCAGAAAAATGCACAGGATGTTGCTTTAGTCTCCCTTTGATGGAGATGATCCCATGGGAATGTGGAAAATTCAAGTGAGAAGTAACCCATCTTACCACAATATACATACATTTATTATGTTCTGTTTATAAAGTAGCACTATAACTGTAAAAGTTTATGTACTTCCATTACTTTTATATTTTTAATATAATCTTTTTCTGTCATACAGGACATATTAGAAGACATTGTGGAAATGGACATTGATTTCTGATAAAGTCAAGTACAGATGTCATTTCTTCTGACACATCTGGTGGATTCATAAAAGCTGTTATTTTCTGCATATGAGAAACCTTCTACAACTAATTTGTATCTCAGCTAATACATGATGAGTCTGACAGGAGAGAGACCACATCTGTGCTCTGAGTGTGACAAACGCTTTATACGTAAATCACATCTTCTCATCCATCAGAGGAGTCACACAGGAGAGAGACCACATCCGTGCTCTGAGTGTGACAAACGCTTTACATGTAAATCAGAGCTTCAAATCCATCAGAGGATTCACACAGGAGAGAGACTACATCTGTGCTCTGAGTGTGACAAACACTTTACACGTAAATCAGAGCTTCTCATCCATCAGAGGATTCACACAGGAGAGAAGCCATTTACATGTTCTGAATGTAGCAAGTGTTTTATTGGGAAGCGGCATCTTCTCAGACATCAGAGGAGTCACACAGGAGAAAGACCATTTACATGTTCCGAGTGTAGCAAATGTTATAGAGACAAGAAACAATTTCTGAGTCATCAGAGAACTCACACAGGAGAGAAACCATTTACATGTTCTGAATGCAGCATGTGTTTTTTTAACAAGCAGCAACTTGTCAGACATCAGATGAGTCACACAGGAGAGAAGCCATTTAAATGCTCTGAATGTAGCAAGTGTTTTACAGAGAAGATGAATCTTGTTGTACATCAGAGGATTCACACAGGAGAGAAACCATTTACATGTTATGAATGCAACAAGTGTTTTACCAACAAGCACCACCTTGCGAGTCATCTGAGGAATCACACAGGAGAAAAGCCATTTACATGTTGTGAATGTAGCAAGTGTTTTAAAACTAAGCTTGTTAATCATCAGAGAATTCACACAGGAGAGAAACCATATAAGTGTTCTGAATGCAGCAAGTGTTTTACACGAATATCACAGCTTGTCTGTCATCAGATGATTCACACAGGGGAGAAACCATTTATATGCTCTGACTGTAGCAAGTGTTTTAACAAAAAGCATCATCTTGTTAAACATCAGAGGAGTCACACAGGAGAGAGACCATTTAAGTGCCCAGAATGTAGCAAGTGTTTTCTAGATAAGCACCAACTCATTAAACACCAGAGGATTCACACAGGAGAGAAACCATATAAATGCTCTGAGTGCAGCAAGTGTTTTATCCAAAAGTCAAATCTTGTTATACATCAGAGGAATCACACAGGAGAGAGACCATTTACATGTTCTGAATGCAGCAAGTGTTTTATTACAAATATAACACTGCTAAGTCACATGAGGAGTCACTCCAGGGATCTGATCGAAGAATGTGCCACTTGAACTTGTATCACTTTGATATGTTTGAAAGTGAAGAAATGTTTATTTTCTGAATGTAACTTGTATTTTCTATCAATCAATTGTGTTAACAAGTGGAGGATAAACCAATGTAATGTAATAAACAATGTATTGGGTGAAACCCCCCAAAATTGCCTGAAATAATTTTTTGTTTGTAAATATAATTTGTCACATTCCCCTGGCATAAGAGGGTGCTACTACTGAAACCTAATACTGTATAATAGTACACAACAAGCAGGAGAGAGAGTAGCTGTTATCTTGCATTCCAAGTGGTTTATAGTTTATTGGGTTTTCAAGGAAGGATAACTCAATTGATAAATAATCTGCAATATATGAAATCAGAAAATATAGCATTGGGATTATTTTTATAGTTATTATAGAGCTATGTAATTGTATCATACTATGGTGGTGTCAGAGCACAGTAAGCCAAAGTATAGTGGCCAAAGGAACCATGTCATGTTGTGTCAAATCTTAGGGCATCTACGTTCCCTGTATGCCACCATATAGTGCATCCCAATTCTATCTACAGTATTCCACCAAGTAGTGCATCCAAGTTCTCTGCATATCACCAGGTAGTGCAACCAGTTCTCTGTATACAAACAAGTAGAACATCTCAGTTCTCTGTATACCATCAGATAGTGCATTCCCGTTCTCTCTCTCTATACCACCAACTAGTACATTCCAGTATGCCAAAAAGTAGAACCAGGTAGTGCATCACAGTTCTCTATCCACCAAGTAGTACATCCCAGTTCTATATGTGCATTGTCGGTGTGCCACCAGGTAGTACATTCCAGTTCATTCTAATACATTGTGGTTTATTTTGTTTTTAGAATGCGTTGTAGGGCCCAGTTCACAGACAGCCACTTTGATTTGACCATAGTTGCAGTATATAGTAATTTCCTATTTCGTACAATGCCAGTAAGTAGCGCCACACACAAAATGCCCTATTTTTTGGCCAATCAGGTCATGTTATGCACAAAACTGAAAAAAAAACCTGTATAAAAAAGTCAGTTATGGAGCGCTTGATATGAGTGTACTAAATCACGAGCTGCTGCTTTGAGGGAGTAGTCGGCTCCCTAAATGAATAAAAAACAACAGGAAAGATATAAAGCAGCGCTTAATATCTTTAAAAAAATTATATAACAAGTGAATCAATGAGTAAACAAAAAATTTCAAAGAATATCACAAGAATAAATAAAGAGCGCAATTGGGACACTGGAATTACTGGTAAAAAATATGTTTTTTATTTTTTGTTAATATAATATCTTGATCTTTATAATTAGCACACACCTAATCAATAGGCAGACAAGCTAGTATGTATCTTAAAACACATGTAATACATTATACATATAATAATAGCAAGAAAAATATATATAAATAAAATACAGTTTAAATGAAGGACATGGACATCCAATAAATTGTTAGGCTGGCCAGCTCAACTTTAAAACACTTAAATGAGTGTATATATTTCTGAATTTGAACAATAGATTTCTCCAACCGGTATTTGTTAGTAAGCAATCAAATGTGCATTAGCCAAGAACTTGAGGCTTAATGTGCCACTTTCAACACAGTCTTTTTAGATGTTATTTATTTGCCCATATTTTTAAAGGCTTTTTATGCAAGGATGACGCTTAATTCAAACAGTCACGATAGAACCGTAGTGGGAAAAGCTTGTTCTGTGTGCTGTATCAGATGTTTTACAGCAGACCTTCAATGAGGTTAGATAGTAATGGCTTTGTACTCCGGGTTACAGGTGCTGACCGTGGTTTTTTTTTTAGATCAGGGAGACATATAGATACATTGTGGTTGCTGCTTACAGAATAATGAGTGCAATATAATATTTGATTTTTCCTGCACTCAAAGGCTGTCCGTACTCACTCAGCTGGGGACGGACGCCTGTGGGAGCAGACTTACGGCCACAATGTTTCTCCTCACTGCATGCAGAAGTGTGGTATTCAGCATCCACCCGTCAGAGGTAAGAAGGATTTTGTCAGAAAGAATGAACTAGAATAACCCCCTTAGTTATTTTGGAAGAAGCCACTTTGTTAGCTAATTTTCCTCCTTCTCTTTACATAGGATTATATATGCTATTTTATCCCATTTTTTTCCATTAGCCGGGTGGCGCATCTCGCTAAGCAAGAGTAGCACACCTCATACCGTGTCGGGTTCAATTCCCGCAGTTATCAGCACAATTTATGTTTTTTCTTTTAAAAATAGATTTTGCAAATAGAAAACATGTTTACAAAGAAGGAAAGGATCTATCAAATTTTAACTTATGTCCGTGTATAACCATCTGCTCACTCTCTCTTAAAGAGTGTGTTTAGCTCGACCATATTAAGCTGGCCGACAGTTTATATATTTTTAGAAAACCAGACTATACAAATATATATGTGGCCAAAACATTAGACAATTTATGTATTTATAGAAATCTATTAGACAAACGTATAAATAGTTGAAATATAGATGGCTAATTAGCTGAATAAAGCATAGTAGATATTAAAATAAAATATAAATCAATTTAAGTACTATCAAGGAGAATAATCACTTCTTAGGATCGTGAACCTAATACGACCCAATCACATATAAATTCTATAGTGTAGTAACTAGCACCCCATTCTTTTACATATATATATATATACAGAAATTACATAAACATGTACAAATATCAAAAAGTGGTAAGGAAGCGAACCCGTTCTTATATAGCTCAGCCTATAAGGCTCCCACATCCAGGGCTCATAACACACTCAAACCCGCAGGTTCACATATCACCGGCATACAAAAATACCGATGTCGTTTATTATTCTTTCATTTTTTGTATATTGTTTATGAAGTATTATTCTTCTTAGGTTTCCCCATTTATTTTTTATTTTTTATTTATTATTTATTATATATATATATATATAAAAAAATAAACCATTGACCTATATTTTCTATGCACATATATACACACACAGATGTTTATATTTAGATTCAAATTCCAAAGAATATTTATCAAATTATCCTGGATGTTATAATTCATTCCGAATCTACGCGTGTATATATCGCACAGATATGTATCCACAGATATGGGGCAGATCCATCCATGTGCAGAGGCACAAAAGAATCGTATCTCCTGCTCCATTCGAAAAAAAATATTTTTTGTTATATCAGAGGCCAGTTGGATATGTATTTAAATTCTTTAAGTTTAATCAAAACAAGAGACAGAGGGTAAACTTGAATCTCCAAAACTCAGTTACCTATGTTATTAAGTTCGATTGATTCATTCAGACCCATAAGGGTCAAGGAACCCATAGCAAAGATCCAGAAAGCTTCCCTTTTACATAAAGTAGAAAAACGATCCCCACCCCTTTTTGATACTGGAATCCCTTCAATGGCTTGCAATTTTAGAACTTCCACATTTCCTTGGTGCTTTTCTTTCACATGTCCTGAAATACTATGTGCTTTGTTTTGATTTAGAACATTCCTTCTATGATCTAAAAATCTAGTATTCAGAGAGCGAATAGTGCGTCCAACGTACTGTAAACCACAATCGCAGGTTATTAGATAAATCACGTACGTGGAGTTACAATTTAAGAAGCTAGTTATTTTGTGGGTTGATTTATTGGTTGAAGAGGTGAATTGCACGCTTTTATCAATCAAGAATCCACAAGTAATGCACTTTCTCCTGCCACATTTATGACACCCCACAATATGAAGATTAGGTACTTGTTTCCTAGCACGGCCACAACGATCTTAATCGTGGTCATCAGGGGTAAAATCGGGGCCATCGCAGGCATCGCGGCCGCTAAAAAATCAGGTGCGATGGGCCAGACGCGATGCCCGCGATTTTCCCATAGAGAACAATGTTAAATGGCTCAATTTACCCGCGATGACCACGATTTCCCATAGGAAACAATGTGAAATGGATCAATTTACCCAAATTATCATAGGGAACAATGGGAAATGGGGCAAAAACCCCCCTGAACATAAAAATGTCCCCCCAAAAGTAGTTGACGCCACCCCGCCATCAACGTGAACCCGAAGCGTGACGAGCGGCGGCGGCACGCGTCCTCCGACCTTTTCATGCCCTACTATCCACTAGGGCGTGGAGTGAGAATAGAATAGTGTGGCGAGCGCAGCGAGCCACCGAGGCCCGAAGCGTGGCGAGCGCACGCGGATACCTTCACAGGTAAACGCGTCCCTTCGCGGGCTTCACAGGTGTCCACGTGTCCATGGACACCTGGGAAGCCCGCGAGGGGACGCGTATAACTGTGAAGGTATCCGCGTCCGCTCGCCACGCTTCGGGCCTCGGTGGCTCGCTGCGCTCGCCACACTATTCTATTCTCACTCCACGCCCTAGTGGATAGTAGGGCATGAAAAGGTCGGAGGACGCGTACTGCCGCCCCTCGCGTACCGACGCCCCTCGCACGCTCGCTGCGCTCGCCACGCTTCGGGTTCACGTTGATCGCGGGGTGGCGTCAACTACTTTTGGGGGGACATTCCACTCTTTCTGGCCCATTTACCATTGTTCCCTATGGTGATTTGGGTAAATTGATCCATTTAACATTGTTTCCTATGGGAAATCGGGTCATCGCAGGTAAATTGAGGCATTTAACATTGTTCCCTATGGGGAAATCACGGCCATCGCGGGTGGACCATTTAAGCACTTTTAGGTGCACACGCCGCGACCGAACCGATTTTTGACTGTTTTCAATGCATTTCAATGGAAAAATCGGGGGCATCGCGTCGGTCGCGTCGCAGGCCACTAAAATTTACCCCCGATGGCCGCGATTGTGGCTGTGCTAGGAAACAAGTACCGAAGATTATTCTTAGATATTCCGGGGGGTTGTCTAAAGTGACTGGGAGCCAGTGCATTTTTAAGATTTAAATTTTTCTTGAATACTATTTTAGGTTTTTCTTCCAGTAAAGGGGCCAATTGTCTTCAGGATTTTATAATTTTTGTTTAGGATCCTTCTAATCTCATTCGAATGGGAATTACATTTTGAGATGAACAGTGGTTTGCAGTTGTACTCATCATCTCCTTCTTCATTAGTCTCAGTTTGGTTGGCAGTTTTTCTTTTTTTGTTGTTTCTACTTTTTTTAGTCGATAGGAGGGTTTTTCTATCGCTTTTTTTGACCTACTCAAATGCAGACAAAAGAATGTCAATGGGGTAGCCCTGATCAAGGAAAGACAAAATTAAACTCTCAGCTTGTTTTTCAAAACTCAGTGGATCCGAGCAGTTTCTTTTAATTCTCATTATCTGGCTTTTGGGTATGTTATTAACCCAGGGGCGATGGTGACAACTCCCATAATTCAGGAAATTACTACAATCAACTTCCTTGACAAAGGTGGAGGTAACAATCTCACTGTTCACAATACAAAGAGCAATATCAAGAAAGGTGATGTGGTCAGAACTAATCGTGTGTGTGAACTTTAAACCATACGTGTTATTGTTCAAAAATTCAACAAAAAGAAGTGCTTCTGAATAACCCCCTTGCCAAACGAAAAACATATCATCTATATATTTGCCATAGGTCACCAGGCTCGCCCCGAATGGGCCACCCCAGATATACTGCTCCTCAAACTGACCCATATAAAGATTGGCAAAGCTCGGGGCGAACCTGGTGCCCATGGCAGTACCCAGAATCTGTAAAAAAAAGGAATCATCAAAAGTGAAATAATTGTGAGATAGAATGAATGCTACTGAATCCAAGATAAAATTCCTCCGACTGTCACTCAGATCTACATCTTCAGATAAGAATTTCTCAAGGGCTTTTATGCCCAAGGAATGTGGAATGTTTGTATATAATGACTCTACGTCACATGTCAAAAACAAAAAGTTTTCTTGCCAACAACATCTCTGGATATTCAACAGAAAATGAGTGGTATATTTTATGTAAGATCTGAGTGACTGTACATGAGTCTGTAAAAAAGTGTCAACAAAAGCAGAAAGTGATGTGGCAAGAGACCCAACACCCGAAATAATAGGACGCCCAGGGGGTGAAGAATATGTGGAAATAACAGGGTGTGCATTGAACAAAAAAGAGAATTCTTTCTTTGTTATTGCTCCCTCATCGATTCCTCTTAAAAGGAATTCCTTAACTTTGTGGTTAAAATCACTAGTAGGATCCTTTGATAGTTTTTTGTAGAATTTTGGATTGTCAAGTTGGCGATATGCCTCCTTCACATAATCAGCTACATTTTGTATGACTGTACCTCCACCCTTGTCAGCCCCCTTAATTATAATGGATTTGTCTTTCTGTAAATTTCTCAGGGCACGTCTCTCATTAGAGTGTAGATTATCTGATCATTTAGTTTTTGATTTACCATTAACATTATTCGAACAGAGAGATGAAAAGTCCTCAAGAGTCAGGGAATAAAATGCCTCAATGCAACCGCTTTTGTATTGGATAGGATAAAACTCAGATTTTTTCCTTAAAACAGATTTGCTTTTATCTTTACTTTCTGTCTCATATATTGGGACTATGGGGTCAAAAGTTGAACCACCCTCTTTCTGTAAGTCTTGTAAGATATGAACTGCTAGCAAATCATGTTGATCCAATACAATAGGGGCCCCAATGATGTCATTCTGTTTCAAATTTTAGTTTGAAAATATCTTTGTCTACAAAGGTCTCTTGTATATCGATTTAACTCTACAAAGAGATCAAAAAGATCTGGACCTTTTGTAGGGGCAAAATTTAATCCCTTAGATATAACTGACTTCTCACTCTCTGTTAGAATTCTGTCTGAAAGATTATATAAACCACTGTTCCTCATTCTTTTCTTATACTTTTTGGATCTTTCTTTGGATCCTCCTCTGCATCCTCTCTGTTTTTTCTTTTTGGAGAGGGTAGTGAAAGAGCCTCGTATCGATTCTGTGTTTTCCATATCGGATAGAGGCCCCTCTCTAAAAAAGAGGGCGAGGTGGATCTAATCGATTCTCTTATTAACTGGGTTTTTGTTCTGGCTCCTTCAGGGTTATTTCTGGTTATATCCTCTAAATTCATATTTTTATTAGCATGATTGGGTTGATATGAACTTCTCTGTTTAGAGTTTGTACTTGTCTGAGATTTATTGTCAAATCTCCCTCTTTGTCTCTGTTCTACAGGTGTAAAATTGGGGTTTCTATTATTCTGCCAAGATTTATTTTGATGGTTATTTTTTCATTGAAAGTTATTACTTCTTGTTTCAGAGTAGTCTCTAAATTTTTTGTTATAGGACCTGACTTGGTTGGTTTTATAGTCATTGCTGTCTCTATATAATTTGTTGTTTTTACTTGTGATTAGGGTTTTCTCATATTCATTGATTTTTTGGGTGAGCCTATAATCATAGTCTCTAAAATCTTCTCTCACCTCATAAGGTTTGAGTAGTTCTTGAATCTTTTCAATCTCAGTAGCCATTTCTTTAACTTTTTTGTCTCTATAAGAAATCAATAGTTCAAGCAAAGCAAATGAGCATTTATCTAAAGTCCCATTCCAGGCTTCTGTAAGTTCCTTGTCCTCTTTAAAGGAGCAGGATTTAAAAATCCGCAGGCCTCTTGGGATAATTTTTTCATTAAGATATTTGCTCAGAAGCATTTTGTCCAGCCAATGTCTTGTTTCTGTTTTTAGTAGCAATTCTAATCTGTTGAACAGCTGTCGCTTGTCCAAAGGATTAACTACATCATTGGCCAATATATCGTTAGCTGGATCATTAAATAATTTGTCACGTCTAATATTTCTCTCATTGATACTAATAAAACTTGCCATTGCACACACCTGTGCTGCCCAATATAGCAGAACCTAGTTAGAAACCAGAAAAAAATATACAAAATTGCGTCCTCTGCTTCCTCCACACAGAGCGCCACAGAATGATGATGTGTGATATCTTTAGACAAACATCCACCCGTGACACTGTGCGGGATGGAACAGAGACTCAAAATCAGGCGCACATTAACCAATACAATTTCCTTAAATAATTATAAAGTGTTACACTTGCAGCTCTTAACTGGGGAGTATCTGCAAAACCCCAAAAGTAGATAAAAAATTTCAAAGAATATCACAAGAATATATAAAGAGCGCAATTGTGACACTGGAATTACTGGAAAAAAATATAATTTTTTTTTTATTTTTTGTTAATATAATATCTTGATCTTTATAATTAGCACACACCTAATCAATAGGCAGACAAGCTAGTATGAGTGAACATTTTAATGGCACAATGAAATTGATAAAATTATAATTAAGAACATTGAAAAATCGCAAATTCAAGGACCAAGTGCAATCACAATAGTGGTTAGAACTATATGGATAAATGAAACCTGCACTGAAATGGGCTTGAAGTCCCTTTGGAGAAGTCCTGTAATGGATTTAAAGTCCTGGGTACCGCTGCAGGAAATGTCCTGTGGATTTGGATGTGATAATTACCAGGTCTAGACGGGTGCCGGATGGGGTTCCGACAGGTGGGATCCCGACAGGCATTTACCCAATGTCTGGATTCCGACTGTCAAAACACAGACAGCTGGGTTCCTGATGGCCACCTGCTATTCTCCCTCGTGGGGGTCCACGACCTCCATAGAGGGAGAATAGAATAGGTGGCACGTTTTGTCCTGTGATTCACGTTTTGTTGTATATGTTATTATTTGTCCTTGCGGACTTTACTATGTGGGCAAAACGTTCAGGAAGTTCAAGGAACGAATGGCGTTCCATCGCTCATCTATTAAATCTGCCCTGGCTGGCAAACCATGTGATCAACCGGTTGCTATGCACTTCAAGCAGCATAACCATCAGCTGTGTACCTTACGTTATCTTATGATCGATCATATCCCGGATAATATCCGGGGGGGGAGATCGGAATAAGAAGTTACTTAAACTAGAAGCAATGTGGATATTTAAACTTGACACTGTGTTTCCGAAGGGTTTAAATGAAAGAATTGTGTGGAGTACCTTGATGTAAAGATGTCTGATATGTTTCATTGTGTCGTCCGCTAGTTTATTTTTATTTTCTCAGCTTGTTGTAATTGTTTTTATGTATCACTGTATATAATTATTTTATTATATGCAACATCTTGTTATGTGCATATTCTTATAGTGTATGCTGTTTTATTTTTGTGCATGTATTTAACCTCCTATGTTACCGGAGTTGACAGACGGCTAACGCACGCCCCCCACCCCATACGCCGGACTGAGCATTCTGTTGCTTAGCAACAGTCAGCGGTACGGACGCACTGATGTCATCTAGTTGCGTCTGGTCAGGCTGATTGCGCTCCGGTGTAGGAGAGGTGTGGCCATCCTCATATATATATATATATATATATATATATATATATATATATATATATATATATATACATACATACATACATACATACATATATATATATATATATATATATATATATATATAGTCTCGTAGGAAGGAACAGACAGCAGCACTCCAAGGGTTTTCAACAGCGTGTATTAAAGCAAACCAACGTTTCAGGGTATCATTCACCCCTTTGTCAAGGTTTAAGTGCAATGTTACTGCACTTAAACCTTGACAAAGGGGTGAATGATACCCCAAAATGTTGGTTTGCTTTAATACACGCTGTTGAAAACCCTTGGAGTGCCGCTGTCTGTTCCTTCCTACGAGACTACCCGTTTGTTCCAGAAGGCACCCAGGTACTGAATTCCAGCTGAGGGAGTGCCAGGCCGTCTACCTCTCTCTCTCTCTCTCTCTCTCTCTCTCTATATATATATATATATATATATATACATACAAGTTCAATCTGCGCAAAGTCAGCTACTATGAATTTAGAGGAGAGATATCCGTCATCAGGTGTATGGTGCTGCTCACTCCAATAAAGGCTTGTCTCAGCCTCAGGGTAAGGTGCATGTAGGAAGAAATAAGAAGGAGCGCACAATGAGTAAATCTTGAAACAATTTACTTAAAAAGTGTAATATCTCACATACATAGTAGAAAGAAGCAATCAGCATAAAGATCACCGTGCGGGCACAGCACACTGCACTCTGGAAGCGGGAGAGCGACTCGGGCAGATGGTAACCAGACAGACAGCGGCGTCAGCGTATTCCACCGGGAGAGCTTAGACGGGACAGCGTACTCAATCCTGTACGTCAGAAGACCCCGCCCCAACGCGTTTCGTCATAGGAGACTTCGTCAGGAGGCGTGGAGACAGGTAAGTATGACCACATATATATAGCAGGCCAATTAGCAGCAACGCCAATCAGCTGTCACTCTAATCAAGCACACTGAAGTCTGATTGACATTTGAACAAGAATTTGTACAAAGAACAGAGATTTTTAACAAATTCAAACGTGTGGAAAAAAATCTGAACACACGTCGAAGTTACATATGTAAGAGTCACATCAATAAAAGAAAATATATTTTCAGTAGCATAATTTCAGCGATTACAATAAAAACATTGATTTTATTTAAACAAAAATAATCAAAAAAAATATATATATACACGATATAATTATGCATAAAAAAGACATATAAAAATCTATATAAAATATACAAAAATACAAAACACCGGGAAATTCCTAAATAAAAGGAATAAAAATTGGGAGAGAGAGAAAATAGTATCAATAAGCAGCAATGAAAAATAGGGACAATCCCAGATATAGGAGACTCATAAATATTTATTTATAACACCCAGGTAGCACAGTACTCAGTATTATGAGACGCAAATGATAGGACATGGATATTGCTCAACACCATACGAATTGCATGAGACCAAAAACACTATTAGCACGGAGAAGGAGTATTAACTCAACATCAACGCCGTGCCAGTGTAGAAGCCCCCACCAGACGCATATTTAGTGAAGAAACGGTACAATATCCACTCCTTCATTTAAACCGCCGGGAGAGAGCGTATTTAACGTATATATCCAATACGTCTCCCTTCTACTAAGCTTGGTTAGAATGTCACCGCCCCTTTCATCTAAAGTAATATGTTCTAAAGCTTTAAATGAAAAATGTTCAAGGTTGGATGCGCAACAGGTAGAGAAGTGTCTGGGAACACTATGTGCCAGAACCTTATTTTTTATACTTCTCATATGTTCTAAAATACGCAGTTTTAAAACTCTTTTAGTTTTCCCGACATAACTTTTTCCACATTTGCACGTTAACATGTATATAACGTGTGTAGTCAGGCAAGTCATACGACTCTTGATTTTCCACGATTTTGTATGGTCATAATTCCAAAACATAGACCTTTCCCTGTCGGCATGTTGACATACTTTACATTTATTGCAGGGAAAAAAACCATTAATGGCTTTCAACCAACCTTCATTTTTATCTTGCGTGGTTTTTAACATACTGGGGGCCAGAGAATTCTTTAGAGAGGCAGCTTTTCTAAATATTACTTGTGGTTTCGATGGAAGTAGAGGTTTGAGTAGGGGATCCAAGAGTAAAATATCCCAGTGACGAGTGAGAATTTGACGGATCTTATTACTCTCACTATTAAATTGAGTGACAAATGGAACCATAACATTTTGGTTACTGGGTTTGATCTTATATTGCAATAACTCAGTTCTGTCACGTTTCAGAGCTCTCTCTTTACATCTATTAACAAGTTCACAGGGATATTGTTTCTCTAAAAATCTATTGCTATAAATGTCTGCTTGTTTGTTAAAAAGGTCGACACTAGCACAATTTCTGCGGACTCTTACAAATTGGGAGTAAGGTATATTATTCACCCATTTTTTGTGGTGACAGCTATTGTAATGCACATAGCTATTGCTATCAACCTGTTTAATAAAGGTGCTGGTTTCAATTGATTTATTTTCATTTGACCAATTAGAGGTATCTATTAATAAATCTAAAAACTCTATTTTATTTTTGTCAGTCTTAGAAGTAAAACGCAAATTGTACTCATTAACATTAATACTCTGAACAAACTGGTTAAAGAGTGATTCTTCGCCATCCCAGATGATAATAATATCATCGATATATCGATGGTAATCGATAATATTACTCCTATATTGATGGGTAATTTCTGGGTTACATTCCTCCCATTGCCCAAGATATAAGTTTGCCAGACTGGGCGCATAGGGCGTACCCATAGCTACCCCACATAGTTGGGCGAAAAACTCACCCTGAAAAACAAAGAAATTATTAGTCATGACGATTTTTATACTTTCAATTATAAAGTCCCTGAAGTTCTCATCTATGGTGGGATCTTTGTCTAGATAATACCTGATAGCACGTAATCCCCCATCATGGGGTATTGAGGTATAAAGAGCCTCAACATCGATGGTACACCACCTATAAGAGTCTTTCCATTCAGTATTTTTAAGTTTCATTAGGATCTGTGTGGAGTCTTTAGTGTAAGAGTCCAATTTACACACATATTTTTGGATTTGCAAATCAACAAACTCAGATAAGCAGGAAGTAGCAGAATTTATCCCGGCGACTATCGGTCGTCCGGGTGGTTTGACCAATCGCTTATGAATTTTGGGCATATAGTAAAAAATTGCCACTGGTGGATTTTCATTCACTATATATTTCATTTCTTTAACAGTAATGCATCCCTTTTTAATGCCATCATTCATAAGAGTTTTAATCTTATCGATGACAAGAGGGGTGGGATCAGCCGTCAACCTACAGTAAGTCTTATCGTCATTAAGGAGGCGATACGCCTCCTCTAGATAGTCACTGCGGTTAAGGACAACAATCCCACCCCCCTTGTCAGCAGTTTTTATAACAATTTCATGATTAGTTTCAAGATGTTTAATTGCAGCTCTTTCATTTCTATTCAGGTTATCTTTATATGTTTGTTTAGTGTTGTCCTCACATAATTTGTCAAAATCATTTTTTATAAGATTGAAAAAAGTCTCAACATTACTCCCACGTGACTCTATAGGGTAAAAATTAGACTTGGGTTTTAAAATAGACTCATTACTAACAGGTGTATCGTCTATATCGTCATGAACTTCATCTATTTTGTTCTTAGCAAAGTGGCGTTTAAGAGTCAAAGTACGGACAAATTTGTTAGCATCTATGTATAGATCAAATGGATTAGGACCTTTTTGTGGTGCAAAGGATAAACCTTTGCTTAATAAATCATTCTCATCTTTTGTGAGGACATGGTCAGATAAATTAAATATCCCAGCACTCTTAATTACAGGTTGTATTTTCTTTGTTTTAACCCTCTTTCCCCCTCTTTTTCCACGTCTATAACTTCTTGTTTCCTCTTTTGCCGTGTATTTGGGCTGTTCTCTGCTCCAGATTCGCCTCTCCTGTAATTTCTCCATTGAGGGCGATTCTGAAAAACCTCATGTCTAGGTCTGTAAGGTGTATTAAGTGTTTGAAAACGATTAGAAGTAGGGATATCAAAATGGGCTCTTTCTGTATCATTATTATGATCAAAATAACGGGGAGCATTATTTCTTCTGTATGGAACTTTCTGCCAACCATTATCATAGTTGTTACGTTGATAATGTCTGTTATTCCTAGGTTGGTATCCTTGTTTATGAGTCACATTATTTTGTGGCCACTTGTGCACATTCCCATCTTTATAATCATTTAAATCACGTTTAAATTTTTTGACCTTTGTTTCAACCACATCATCCTCAATCTTTTTAAACCTCAAATCACTATTTCTCACAAGTTCTTTAAATTCTTTTAAATCCTTAGCAGGACTCAATTTAATTTCAAGGGCATCAATTTCAGTTCCAATCAAGGCAATCTCACTTTTCCTCTCTTTAATGATGAGTCTCATCAGCTGCATTGAGCATTCATCAAGAACATTAAACCAACTACTGATAAATTCCTTATTATCATTCCCAAAGGTAGGGTTCTTAGTAAAACGCAAACCCCTCGGAATCCTTTTAGCCTGGATATAATTTTCAAGGGTAGTAATCTCCCAATTAATCCTCATTTCCTTAATATTAAGTTTTTCCATTTGTGCACACATTTCATCAAGGTCATTAGTGCAATTACTAACCGGTGTGTCAATAGTTTTAAAACTAGTTTCAAAGACATTGTTAAAACGTTTATGGCAATCCTCTAAACGTCTGGAGCATCTCTCCATCGTAAAATCAACAATATTACCTGTCACAACTGACAGTACAGGATTATAATGAAATACTTATCAGTATCAAATATTTCAAACAATTCTCACATGTAAAAGACATGCAGCAGATCGGCAAAAAGACAAAGAAAATATACATACAAGTTCAATCTGCGCAAAGTCAGCTACTATGAATTTAGAGGAGAGATATCCGTCATCAGGTGTATGGTGCTGCTCACTCCAATAAAGGCTTGTCTCAGCCTCAGGGTAAGGTGCATGTAGGAAGAAATAAGAAGGAGAGCACAATGAGTAAATCTTGAAACAATTTACTTAAAAAGTGTAATATCTCACATACATAGTAGAAAGAAGCAATCAGCATAAATATCACCGTGCGGGCACAGCACACTGCACTCTGGAAGCGGGAGAGCGACTCGGGCAGATGGTAACCAGACAGACAGCGGCGTCAGCGTATTCCACCGGGAGAGCTTAGACGGGACAGCGTACTCAATCCTGTACGTCAGAAGACCCCGCCCCAACGCGTTTCGTCATAGGAGACTTCGTCAGGAGGCGTGGAGACAGGTAAGTATGACCACATATATATAGCAGGCCAATTAGCAGCAACGCCAATCAGCTGTCACTCTAATCAAGCACACTGAAGTCTGATTGACATTTGAACAAGAATTTGTACAAAGAACAGAGATTTTTAACAAATTCAAACGTGTGGAAAAAAATCTGAACACACGTCGAAGTTACATATGTAAGAGTCACATCAATAAAAGAAAATATATTTTCAGTAGCATAATTTCAGCGATTACAATAAAAACATTGATTTTATTTAAACAAAAATAATCAAAAAAAATATATATATACACGATATAATTATGCATAAAAAAGACATATAAAAATCTATATAAAATATACAAAAATACAAAACACCGGGAAATTCCTAAATAAAAGGAATAAAAATTGGGAGAGAGAGAAAATAGTATCAATAAGCAGCAATGAAAAATAGGGACAATCCCAGATATAGGAGACTCATAAATATTTATTTATAACACCCAGGTAGCACAGTACTCAGTATTATGAGACGCAAATGATAGGACATGGATATTGCTCAACACCATACGAATTGCATGAGACCAAAAACACTATTAGCACGGAGAAGGAGTATTAACTCAACATCAACGCCGTGCCAGTGTAGAAGCCCCCGCCAGACGCATATTTAGTGAAGAAACGGTACAATATCCACTCCTTCATTTAAACCGCCGGGAGAGAGCGTATTTAACGTATATATCCAATACGTCTCCCTTCTACTAAGCTTGGTTAGAATGTCACCGCCCCTTTCATCTAAAGTAATATGTTCTAAAGCTTTAAATGAAAAATGTTCAAGGTTGGATGCGCAACAGGTAGAGAAGTGTCTGGGAACACTATGTGCCAGAACCTTATTTTTTATACTTCTCATATGTTCTAAAATACGCAGTTTTAAAACTCTTTTAGTTTTCCCGACATAACTTTTTCCACATTTGCACGTTAACATGTATATAACGTGTGTAGTCAGGCAAGTCATACGACTCTTGATTTTCCACGATTTTGTATGGTCATAATTCCAAAACATAGACCTTTCCCTGTCGGCATGTTGACATACTTTACATTTATTGCAGGGAAAAAAACCATTAATGGCTTTCAACCAACCTTCATTTTTATCTTGCGTGGTTTTTAACATACTGGGGGCCAGAGAATTCTTTAGAGAGGCAGCTTTTCTAAATATTACTTGTGGTTTCGATGGAAGTAGAGGTTTGAGTAGGGGATCCAAGAGTAAAATATCCCAGTGACGAGTGAGAATTTGACGGATCTTATTACTCTCACTATTAAATTGAGTGACAAATGGAACCATAACATTTTGGTTACTGGGTTTGATCTTATATTGCAATAACTCAGTTCTGTCACGTTTCAGAGCTCTCTCTTTACATCTATTAACAAGTTCACAGGGATATTGTTTCTCTAAAAATCTATTGCTATAAATGTCTGCTTGTTTGTTAAAAAGGTCGACACTAGCACAATTTCTGCGGACTCTTACAAATTGGGAGTAAGGTATATTATTCACCCATTTTTTGTGGTGACAGCTATTGTAATGCACATAGCTATTGCTATCAACCTGTTTAATAAAGGTGCTGGTTTCAATTGATTTATTTTCATTTGACCAATTAGAGGTATCTATTAATAAATCTAAAAACTCTATTTTATTTTTGTCAGTCTTAGAAGTAAAACGCAAATTGTACTCATTAACATTAATACTCTGAACAAACTGGTTAAAGAGTGATTCTTCGCCATCCCAGATGATAATAATATCATCGATATATCGATGGTAATCGATAATATTACTCCTATATTGATGGGTAATTTCTGGGTTACATTCCTCCCATTGCCCAAGATATAAGTTTGCCAGACTGGGCGCATAGGGCGTACCCATAGCTACCCCACATAGTTGGGCGAAAAACTCACCCTGAAAAACAAAGAAATTATTAGTCATGACGATTTTTATACTTTCAATTATAAAGTCCCTGAAGTTCTCATCTATGGTGGGATCTTTGTCTAGATAATACCTGATAGCACGTAATCCCCCATCATGGGGTATTGAGGTATAAAGAGCCTCAACATCGATGGTACACCACCTATAAGAGTCTTTCCATTCAGTATTTTTAAGTTTCATTAGGATCTGTGTGGAGTCTTTAGTGTAAGAGTCCAATTTACACACATATTTTTGGATTTGCAAATCAACAAACTCAGATAAGCAGGAAGTAGCAGAATTTATCCCGGCGACTATCGGTCGTCCAGGTGGTTTGACCAATCGCTTATGAATTTTGGGCATATAGTAAAAAATTGCCACTGGTGGATTTTCATTCACTATATATTTCATTTCTTTAACAGTAATGCATCCCTTTTTAATGCCATCATTCATAAGAGTTTTAATCTTATCGATGACAAGAGGGGTGGGATCAGCCGTCAACCTACAGTAAGTCTTATCGTCATTAAGGAGGCGATACGCCTCCTCTAGATAGTCACTGCGGTTAAGGACAACAATCCCACCCCCCTTGTCAGCAGTTTTTATAACAATTTCATGATTAGTTTCAAGATGTTTAATTGCAGCTCTTTCATTTCTATTCAGGTTATCTTTATATGTTTGTTTAGTGTTGTCCTCACATAATTTGTCAGAATCATTTTTTATAAGATTGAAAAAAGTCTCAACATTACTCCCACGTGACTCTATAGGGTAAAAATTAGACTTGGGTTTTAAAATAGACTCATTACTAACAAGTGTATCGTCTATATCGTCATGAACTTCATCTATTTTGTTCTTAGCAAAGTGGCGTTTAAGAGTCAAAGTACGGACAAATTTGTTAGCATCTATGTATAGATCAAATGGATTAGGACCTTTTTGTGGTGCAAAGGATAAACCTTTGCTTAATAAATCATTCTCATCTTTTGTGAGGACATGGTCAGATAAATTAAATATCCCAGCACTCTTAATTACAGGTTGTATTTTCTTTGTTTTAACCCTCTTTCCCCCTCTTTTTCCACGTCTATAACTTCTTGTTTCCTCTTTTGCCGTGTATTTGGGCTGTTCTCTGCTCCAGATTCGCCTCTCCTGTAATTTCTCCATTGAGGGCGATTCTGAAAAACCTCATGTCTAGGTCTGTAAGGTGTATTAAGTGTTTGAAAACGATTAGAAGTAGGGATATCAAAATGGGCTCTTTCTGTATCATTATTATGATCAAAATAACGGGGAGCATTATTTCTTCTGTATGGAACTTTCTGCCAACCATTATCATAGTTGTTACGTTGATAATGTCTGTTATTCCTAGGTTGGTATCCTTGTTTATGAGTCACATTATTTTGTGGCCACTTGTGCACATTCCCATCTTTATAATCATTTAAATCACGTTTAAATTTTTTGACCTTTGTTTCAACCACATCATCTTCAATCTTTTTAAACCTCAAATCACTATTTCTCACAAGTTCTTTAAATTTTTTTAAATCCTTAGCAGGACTCAATTTAATTTCAAGGGCATCAATTTCAGTTCCAATCAAGGCAATCTCACTTTTCCTCTCTTTAATGATGAGTCTCATCAGCTGCATTGAGCATTCATCAAGAACATTAAACCAACTACTGATAAATTCCTTATTATCATTCCCAAAGGTAGGGTTCTTAGTAAAACGCAAACCCCTCGGAATCCTTTTAGCCTGGATATAATTTTCAAGGGTAGTAATCTCCCAATTAATCCTCATTTCCTTAATATTAAGTTTTTCCATTTGTGCACACATTTCATCAAGGTCATTAGTGCAATTACTAACCGGTGTGTCAATAGTTTTAAAACTAGTTTCAAAGACATTGTTAAAACGTTTATGGCAATCCTCTAAACGTCTGGAGCATCTCTCCATCGTAAAATCAACAATATTACCTGTCACAACTGACAGTACAGGATTATAATGAAATACTTATCAGTATCAAATATTTCAAACAATTCTCACATGTAAAAGACATGCAGCAGATCGGCAAAAAGACAAAGAAAATATACATACAAGTTCAATCTGCGCAAAGTCAGCTACTATGAATTTAGAGGAGAGATATCCGTCATCAGGTGTATGGTGCTGCTCACTCCAATAAAGGCTTGTCTCAGCCTCAGGGTAAGGTGCATGTAGGAAGAAATAAGAAGGAGCGCACAATGAGTAAATCTTGAAACAATTTACTTAAAAAGTGTAATATCTCACATACATAGTAGAAAGAAGCAATCAGCATAAAGATCACCGTGCGGGCACAGCACACTGCACTCTGGAAGCGGGAGAGCGACTCGGGCAGATGGTAACCAGACAGACAGCGGCGTCAGCGTATTCCACCGGGAGAGCTTAGACGGGACAGCGTACTCAATCCTGTACGTCAGAAGACCCCGCCCCAACGCGTTTCGTCATAGGAGACTTCGTCAGGAGGCGTGGAGACAGGTAAGTATGACCACATATATATAGCAGGCCAATTAGCAGCAACGCCAATCAGCTGTCACTCTAATCAAGCACACTGAAGTCTGATTGACATTTGAACAAGAATTTGTACAAAGAACAGAGATTTTTAACAAATTCAAACGTGTGGAAAAAAATCTGAACACACGTCGAAGTTACATATGTAAGAGTCACATCAATAAAAGAAAATATATTTTCAGTAGCATAATTTCAGCGATTACAATAAAAACATTGATTTTATTTAAACAAAAATAATCAAAAAAAATATATATATACACGATATAATTATGCATAAATAAATCCTTGTTCAAATGTCAATCAGACTTCAGTGTGCTTGATTAGAGTGACAGCTGATTGGCGTTGCTGCTAATTGGCCTGCTATATATATGTGGTCATACTTACCTGTCTCCACGCCTCCTGACGAAGTCTCCTATGACGAAACGCGTTGGGGCGGGGTCTTCTGACGTACAGGATTGAGTACGCTGTCCCGTCTAAGCTCTCCCGGTGGAATACGCTGACGCCGCTGTCTGTCTGGTTACCATCTGCCCGAGTCGCTCTCCCGCTTCCAGAGTGCAGTGTGCTGTGCCCGCACGGTGATCTTTATGCTGATTGCTTCTTTCTACTATGTATGTGAGATATTACACTTTTTAAGTAAATTGTTTCAAGATTTACTCATTGTGCGCTCCTTCTTATTTCTTCATATATATATATATATATATATATATATACATATATATATATATATATATATATATATATATATATATTTCTAGAGGCTGATGACAATAAATCAGCCAAAAGAGCACACTCCAATAGTCAGCAATAAATTTTATTGATACATCACCACTTTGGTGTGAACTTGGTCGATGTTTCGGACCCCATCAGGTCCTTTTTCAAGGCAGCATAAAAGGTGACAGCTCAGCAGCAGTGCAGGGGGCAGTGTGATGTACTGAGCCTGGGGCGCCCCTTATAAAGGTCACTAATATAGAGAATCTCAATTACCTGTGTTAGAGTTAATCAATTAAGTAACCAGAGCCTATGAGTCTCAATCTTCCACATACCTGAATCCCCACATTCTGCTATAAAGACGGCGTGTATATCACGCTATACAGCTCACCGGGTAACACAGGGTCAGGAAGCATCCGTCCCAGAAGTGACGTTGGTGCGTTCTACCGAACAGTCACTTCCGCAAAATGCGTTCCAGCAGCCGCCAGACGGCGATGCTGGCGCTGTAGGTTGAAACTATATATGGAATATCCATATATTGCATCTAGACACCATAAAGTACAATGTCCCAGCCTAATCAATAATATGGTAATCACAAAATCATCTCCAAAAACCCGGAAGTGATGGCGGTGTGTTCCACCGGATAGTCACTTCCGCATTGGGTTCACAGATAATCACTAAAGAATAATGTAATGCGTTCCAAATTGACAGAATGGAACGCAGGGGCTAGTAGATAGTCACAACATAAAAATGGCTAATCAGGCATGTGAAAGTTCCAAATGATCAGACTTAATAAAGGTATATATAAATACATAAATAGATCAGGGCAGCACCAAAGAGTGCATACCCAAGGCCAATATAGGGCTGCTGACAGGCTACACCAAAATGCCAAAAACACCATTAATCAACACTACACATTGATGACAGATATATCAATATCACACAAATTACATACAAATATACAAAACAAACATATAAACTTAGAAAAAAATAGAAAAAAGGTACAATGGTCAGTCACCAGTCACAATATACAAAAGGTAAATACTGGTGGGCCATCAGTCAGTATCTCTCGGTCAGCACTACCCACAGCAAACAATCGATTGGAGGCTTGTGAACCCACAGCAAACAATCGGTTAGAAGCTTGTTGTGATGACAGAAAGCATTTAAGCGGATTGTGTTCGTTTAGTCCACGAGGGGCAACAGTGTTGAGTTGGTGTATCCACCGTGCTTCAAGTAGACGTAGTAATAAATTTCTGTCCCTCCCCTTTGGTGGGCTTAGGTACATCAACCAGGATGCACTTTAAAGTCAAAGTCTGATGCCCCATGGCCAGGTAATGCTTGGCTACTGGTTTGTCGGAGACACCAGAGGACAAAGCTGTCCTGATTGAATAGTGATGGTTCGCCATGCGCTCGCGAAAGGATCTCTTTGTCATGCCGACATAATATAATGTACACGGGCAGATGAGCACATAAATCACATAGGTACTAGTGCAAGTCAACCTGTGCTTGATATTAATCTTATTGCCATTGTGTGGATGTCTGATCGTTGTGCCACTGTTCATGGCATTACAGGTTGTGCATCCGGCACAGCGGAAGCAGCCCCCTCTCATACTCCTGGTGGATTGGTTACTCCCTAATGGCGGGTAGTGTAGGTCTCATTAACATCTGTTGTAGGTTTCAACCACGCCGGTAAGAGTTCGTTTGCGGTTTAGATTTTTGGAGTTTCAGGGCAGGGTCGCTAGCCAAAAGTGGCCAATGTTTTTTGTATAGATCTTGTGTCATATAAGCAGTGTGATCCTCATTGCCCACACGCACCAGCTGAGCCGACATGTTGGTACTTGTCTCTTGTTCAATTATTGGAGTGGCATGTCTTTTTCTAGCCTTGCCAAGACACTGCTTAATAGTAGATTGTGAATAGCCACGGGCCTTAAACCGGTCACTCATCTCTTCGATCTGTGATTAAGCTGCTTAACCGGAGGAATTGGTATGTAGGACCCGCAAAAACTTAGAAATAGGAAGGCTCTCTTTTAGCCGAACCGGATGTTGACTCGTAGCTTCGAGTCGTGTATTGCGGTCCGTTTTCTTCCTAAAGAAGAACTTGTTAGCCACACAACAAATAGTAACGTCAAGGAAATCGACCGATTATTGACTGTGGGTGTACGTAAACTGGATTGGCTCAGACACTGAATTGAGCCAACTGACCATTGATAAAAATACGTCCTGTGCTCCCGACTAAATCAGAAAGACATCGTCGATATATTGCAGGTAACAAATCAACTGTGAAACTGTGGGGACAATTAAGCAGACTTCAGGATGGATCTAGGAGGGGCGTGACTACGGAGAGCAGGGAGTGAGACGTAGGTCGTGGGTCTCCCCTGCTCCATGGGTCTCCCATTGATCCATTTTACAGTCCCCTAGGAACAGTGACCATGGGCGGGCAGGTGTGAGCCTGTTTCCCCCCTTGAATCTAGTACACGGAGGTACCTGGAGGCAGTGGCGGTGGGCTCCTAGAGAGGCTGGAGCAGGCAGCGGGAGTCAGAGAGGTGGACGCCAGCGCACCCCAGCGAGGCCGGAAGTGACGCGAGAGCGGCAGCGTCGCCGTGGTGTTGGAGGGGAGCCGGGCCGGCACAGAGGACGGCCGCAGCCGGAGAGACAAAGAGGCGGACGGAGAGGCCACGGAGGGAACGCTTGGCAGAGAGGGGGCAGAAGTGGAGACGCTGAGGGAGCAGGCGTGATGGAGCCATAGCCAGTCGGGACTGAGGGGGCAAACAGTGGCTGTAAACAGAGGTGCTGGCAGTGAGCCTGCGGGGACACAGACCGAGCCAGTCTGCCTATCTGTCCTCCATAAGATCAGGAGGAATAGCTGGATGTGTAACCTGGAGACGCCTTATTTCTGTGCCTCAGTTCGGACAGTGATGTGAAGTGTGAGTAGATTTGCATTTATTACTACTCTAGTAAAATATTACCTGAAGTCTTTTGGACTGAGAAATATATAGTATAAAGTCTAATTGCTTAAATTGGCTCATAACTGAGTGCTCCCTTTAAATTTGTTAAATTTCCTAAACTCCTTGGTGGTCAGAGACTCCTCTTGGCAAGACTCATAATGGGGAAAACCCAAAATGCAGCTGCAGCAAACCGGCTTGCAAAGTTTGCCAGACAACCAGCCACCCCAACCTCCTCTAATAATAAAGAAGAAACCTCCCCCCCTGCTACACCTCAAGACTCAGGACAGAGTAGTGCCTCGATCCAAAAGGTGCTGGACGCATTGGCAGCAAGCGAAGGACGACTAGCCAGTAAAATCGAAAAAAAGGTCCAGGGGGACCTGGATGTGATTAAACAGTCGGTCCAAAGGGTTATAGAGCGAGTAAAGGAGGTAGAAAATCGGACCTCTACACTGGAAGACAAGGTTACTCCTATTGCGGACAAAGTGGAAAGTATGGCGGCCCAGCTGAAGTCAATTAACACTAAATTGACTGACATGGAAGGGCGCTGCAGGAGAAGCAATCTAAGATTTGTGGGTTTGCCTGAGAAGTTAGAGGGCTCAAACCCGGAGTTATTCTTGGAAAACTGGTTAGTTAAAGTGTATGGCAAAGAGGCCTTTTCCAAGTTTTTCTCTGTGGAAAGAGCACACCGGGTCCCTATGAAAGCACCCCCTCCGGGCGCTCCGGCCCGTACTCTCATCGCAAAAATGCTGCACCACTCTGACCGGGACACAATTTTGAAGTTAACCAGATCTAAAGGGCGACAAAGAGAACAAAGGACCAGTGGGCGCCTTCTGTACGCTAAAACAATTTATTAAACCAAAAAACACACAAAAAACAGTAAATACAATTACAATAAAAAACAGTAATTTGCATGCATGCAACAATTCAATAAAATAATTCTAAAAAGCCATTTCACTGCATTAGTATGAGAGGTATTGCTAATTACCAGTTCCTGATTGGATGGAAAAATTGCCAGGTGTGGGCAGGTGTTACAGTCTCGCACAGATTTGTTGTAAGCAAGATTTTATAGATATTTCCAGGTGGAATTGGGGCTTTCAGGATGGACCCACACCGTATATATCACAGGGATTCCATGATGGTACTTGGTATTATCTCCTCCACTCACCCGGGCAGGTGCAAATTTGCCTGATGGATGTATCAAGTAGGTGCCTGATATATTTTTTAACACCCTTTTGGTCCGAGTGCTGCAGTAGCCAGTGGCCCGACTCTGGACTCTGTGCTCCACTGAATTAGTAGCCAGCCCAGCCTTTCTGTGTGCTTGTGTGGACAGCGTAGATATCCAGTGCACACAGCGGCTGACACACTTGCTTCCCGGCCGGCTGCCTGCGTGCACAGTATAGGCTTGAATGCCGCAAATCACTATCAGTCAGCTGGCATAAGTACCACAAGCTTCTGGTGCAGACAGCGGCTGCTGGACTCACTTCCCAGTTGGCTGTCTGTGTATGCAGTGGGGACCTGAATGCCGCAGATAAATATCAGTCAGGCGGCGGGCTGATGGTATCGGTGTAGCGCCCTACAGGTCCTCAACTGCTGATTCTCCTCTCTAGGCTCCTTAAAGACGCGTTTCGCTGCGCTCAGGCAGCTTTATCAATTTCTCTGGTACAGATCTAAAGGGCCCCTGGAATGGGACAATATAAGGGTCTCAGTGTTCCCAGACTATGCCATAGGTGTCCAGCGGGAAAGAGACCAATATTATGAAATTAAGAAGCGTCTAAGAGAACTGGAACTATCTTATGGTGTACTCTTTCCGGCTAAGCTGCGCGTGGTACATGAAGGAGACACAAAAATCTTTTTTTCTCCAAAAGAAGCAGCAGCATGGTTAGACTCTAAATTTCCGGGCAAACGTTCAATGGACTCTGGTTTTGCTTAGCTGGACTGGTATTAGTGTGTAGCCTCATAGATTTAGTATATTGTTGTTGCCTTTTTTTTTCCTCTTTCTATATATGGTATATGGTATGTGTAATTCCTCTTCTGCGATGTGTATGTACTGAGCAAATGTTTGCCAAGTCTGGTAATTCTAAGGTAGAGAGAGCTTACCTTGCCGGTCTAATGATATATCAAGAATAAGATGCTCATAACGGCATGCCATTAAGGTGAAGAGAGCGTGTTCAGTGTTTTTTTTTTCTCCTGGGATGAATACGCATTGAGCAAATGTTTTGCTAGGCCAGGTAAATTTAAAAGAGACATAAGGTTCGTCTAACCTGCTTAAAGATATATTAAGATGCCCATAACAGTGTGTCAGCAGTATTACCATATATGTAGTATGTTATTTATTTTTATTTTTTTTTGGAATACTGTATGCGTATGTAACCCTTTTCGGTGACAAATACTGTATGTGTATGTATTTCTTCTCCGGCGATGAATATGTTTCAAGCAAAGGTCTTGCCAGGTTAGGTAAATCTAAGATTGAGACATAAGGCTCATCTATCCTGCTTAAATATATACTAAGAAAAAGATGCTTATAATAGTGTGTCAACAAAACACACAGAGTTTGCTATATGTTTTTTTTTTTTTTTTGAGGCGACAGAGTAAGAGCACCTCGCCTGATGACAAAATAGGTATATACAAAATATATGTTTCTGTCATATTTGGAATGTGGTTAACCTTCTCCATATATGTATAAATATCCGTCTCCGTTTGAGTCGAAAAGAGTGAACTGGTCACCTACCAGGGGACTTTATAGTGTTTTTTTCTGGGGGGCAGGGGAGAGCTCCCAGTTAGTAGTCATTATATCTATTGCCCCAAAAGACATCTTATTGTAATATTGTTAGGGGTATGAGTGGGTTTAGGATAGGGAGGGTGGGAGTGGTGGGGGGTAGTGAGACATATCACGGAAAAGAAAGGGTTTGGGCATGCAGGGTGGGGGGTGGGGATTGGGTGGCAATTAGGTCGATTCAATATCAGTCAGTTCCGGATCCACTGTACAAGATTGCATATATGGATAAACCACAACTATGGTGGCCATAAAGTACAGTCTCCTCACATGGAATGTGAGGGGGCTGAATAATAAAATTAAAAGAACACTGGTTCTGCGCCAGCTTCGGAAATACGCTGTCGACATTATATGCCTACAGGAGACACACCTAATAGGAAATAAGTTACTAGCCCTTAAAAAAAATTGGATAGGCTGGGCATTCCATTCCACTTTCACGAACACCTCGAGAGGGGTTTCAATATTGGTCCATAGGGGTATTCCCTTCTCCGTCAACACTACCCTAATCGATCCGGGGGGGAGATTTGTGTTTATTAAATGAAAATTGGGCTCATTGGAATTGTTACTTATGGCAGTTTATATACCTCCTCCCTTTAATTTTGAGGTTCTCAAAAAAGTGGCAGAGTTCATTGCTGCATACCCTAATACCCCGGCCTTGGTCATGGGAGATTTTAATAATATATTCAATCCCCTATGGGACAGGGAAAGTATGATAAAACAAAGTGGGAACCCACGAGGGAATGGTTTTTCAAAATTAACGAGAGAATTGGGATTAGAGGACGTATGGAGAGTAAATCACCCCAAGGAACGGAAGTTTTCCTGCTTTTCGAAGACATATACCTCCTTCTCGAGAATCGACATGGCCCTGGCCATGAGGGACTGGTTGCCACGTGTAGAGAGTATTAAGTACTTGACTAGAGGTATATCTGACCAATCACCCGTGGAAATGGTGGTGGATTGGGGCGACATGAAGGGATTCTCCTTTTGGAAGGTGAACCCCTTTTGGTTGTCCCATTTTAAGGTGGAAGAAGAATCGGAACCCCAATGGCAGGAATTTTTCGAGAACAATCAGGGTTCAGCATCGGTGGATATCATCTGGGACTCATTTAAAGCCAATCTTAGGGGTACGTTAATAAAGGAAATAGTAAAATTAAAAAACTGCCATAAGGAAAAAGAGGCCCAACTTGAATTAAAGTGTCATAACTCAGAGCTACTGTACATACAGACTAAAAATCAATCAGATAAGGAAGCCTGGGAGGAGGATCTAGAGGCCTGGCGTAGGAGTTTAATGGATAAAGCTATGTACAGAGAGTTTTTCACTGGGCATATTAGATATGCTGAAGGGGACAGGCAAGGGAAATTCTTAGCGGGTCTGGCCAAACCAGAGCGCCTTAATAACACAGTAACGGAGATTAGAGTGGAGGAGGGAAGAACGGTTAAACAGACCCCTGAAATTGCAGAAAGCTTCAGACAATTTTATAAAAAGCTGTACACTTCTCAACAGGGCCACACATATACGGAAATATGTAGTTATTTGGCCGAAATTGAGCATCCCGTATTAGCCAAGGAATCCAGCGAGATGATGGATAAGCCAATTACTTTACAGGAAATAGAGGCTGCAATTGCGGACATTTCCGGAGGTAAAGCCCCGGGAATGGACGGAATTCCACAGGAGTTATATAGACTACATAAAGAATTTTTCTCTCAGAAATTCCAAGCTTTATTTGTGGATTTATGCGCCAGTGGGGCCATCTCTCCCTCAATGTCGGAGGCATTGATCGTTGTGCTCCCTAAAAAAGATAAGGACCCGGGGCTAGTTGAATCCTATAGGCCGATCTCCTTACTTACAAACGATATCAAGATATTAGCCAAAGTATTAGCTAAAAGACTCAATCAGGTTATTGAGGAAATAATTAATCCCGACCAAACCGGGTTTATCCCGGCGAGGTCAATGACATGAAATTTGCATAGATTATATTGTCATCTTCAGGTCCCGAGCGGTGGAGAGGGGGACTTGGCAGTCATCTCTTTGGATGCCGCCAAGGCTTTCGATACCATCGAGTGGGAATTCCTCTGGGCTGCCCTGGAATGGACAGGCATAGGTCCTGTTTTCATCAACTGGATCAAGATGTTGTACAAGGCCCCGGTGGCAAGGGTGTCCGTGAACGGCTATATTACTCCAAGTTTTACTATCGAAAGGGGTACGCGTCAGGGGTGCCCATTGTCACCGGGGCTATTCGCAATAGCAATAGAGCCATTGGCTTGCTTGATCAGGAACAGCCCAAGGATTCAGGGGACAAGAATAGGGGTAAGAGAGGACCGCATAGCACTTTATGCCGATGATATTCTTCTTTTGTTAAGTAATTGTCAGAGGGGAATACCAGAGGCATTAGATATAATAAATTAATTTGGCAATTTTTCAGGGCTTAGGATTAACTGGACCAAGTCCTGTATTCTCCACTTAGGTCATCCCCCTCCTTTGGACCAAATCCAGAATATTCCCCTTAAATGGGTGAATTAATTTCAATACATGGGTATAAATGTGTCCAGAGACATTGCTAGATACACTTTACTTAATATTAACCCTGTAATTGACTACATTAAATCAAAAACGGGGCCCTGGAATAAGTTACCATTATCCCTGACAGGACGGGTAAATATGGTCAAAATGTTCATTCAACCCAAAGTAGTTTTTGTGCTAGAACATTCACCCTTATTTATAACACGTAGTACCTTTCGGACCCTTGATGGCTTAATTTCCTCCTTGCTATGGGGAGGAAAGAGAGTACGTTTAAGAAAGGATATTCTTATAAAACCGAAAGGGGCGGGAGGGCTCGCGCTGCGGGACTTTCGTTCGTACTATCTTGCGTCACAATTAATTTATTTGAAGAAATGGGTACAGCCAGGGAGGGAGCAGGACTTGGTCCAGGAAATGGTAGGGCAGATATCCCCGGGACATACCCCTCTGCAATTACTTCTGAGTGGGAATTTGAAAGACAATTGGCCACCACTTATAAAACAGGGAGTCAGGGTCTGGAGATGTGTGGAAAAGACTCTGGGCAAAACCGGAATAGATCCCGAGACACCGTTGCACAATGCCTTCTACCTGGGTGAGTTGAAAGACTTACAGATTAATACAGTCTGGGGGGAGAGGGGTGTAAAAGAAATTGGTCAATTATATGACGCGGCTGGGCTCAGGTCTTTTCAATCTTTGAAAATGGAGTTTGAATTATCCAATAGACACCTGTATAGGTATCTACAACTCCGGCATGGTCTGGTGTCACAATTTGGTTGCGAGACACCGGATATTCGGGACTCCATTTTGAAGGATTTAATTAGGAAAATCCCCAAGAGACACGAGATTTCATATTGCTATAAGAGGATCACTCTTCTGAACCAGCAGAGTGGGCTAGAAAATTTAAAAGTAAAATGGGAAAGGGATCTCGGCCATTACATTCAGATCACGAGTGGAATAAAGCATTAGTCAATGTTAAGCTGGCTACAAATCAAGTCAAGTACCAACAGATACAGCTATATTTAATTCACAGGGTATACATGACTCCAGATCGATTATATAGATTCGGAGGCAGAAATAACATGCATTGCCCGAAATGACAAGACCCAGCCGGAACGTTTTGGCATCTGATCTGGACATGTCCAGAAATAGCCGCCTTTTGGACGGCTGTTATAGGCACAATGGTCTCAAAAGGTATCCCTACCAATATATGCACACCCAGAGCATGTATATTATCTATAGTGGAAACCGTGCTTCCTGATAAGAGCGATCAACATTTCTTTATCAACTTAAGTACTTTGGCCAAGATATGCATTTCTAGAAAATGGTTGGCCAGAGAGGCTCCAGAAGTAGCAGAGTGGAAGGCATTGGTAGAAGAGACTATAGCTCATGAAAAATATGTATATGTGGCAAGGGGCCGGGAGAAAAAATATCAATCAATCTGGAAAAAGCGGATCTAGATAAAATTGATTATATTGGAATAATTATGTACTTTATAACAACTAGAGAGGTAGGAAGTGGCTGTGAGTAATTGACCTAGGGGGTGGGGTGGGAGGGCGGGCATTGGGGTGTATGTTAGTGTTATTTGTGCTGTGTTACCATATTGTATGAGCATTGTATATGTCGCTTTCCAGCAGTTGTTATGTATAGTGCTTCACTTTCGCTAGGTCGGAGCTACACAGTCCATCATGCCACATTAAAATATGTTAGTAAGGGGAACACGAAGAGGAAAGGGAAAGAAAGGAAGGGAAAAAGGAGAAAAAAAAGTGATGAGAGAATATGAGAAGGTGGGGTAAGGGAAAAAAAAAGAAAGGAAATAAATAATAATTTTTGTGAAGTACTAGGTCTAGAGGTTTTATACTTTAGCATGGTGGGGGGAATGGGACACTGAACCTTAACACTTGAAACGGGTTCCTGTTATTTATAGTAACCCCGTATATTATAACTTAGGCACGAATAGTAAACTCAATAAATAAGGAATGGAGAAGGGTTGTGTGGCTCCGACAGCCATAGAGTTTCGATGCTGTTGTAAACGGGAGTGAAGCAAAAATTATGGGTCCACAACTGTGTTAATTATAAGCAGCAACTGGGCAACTACGATTATTTTACCTGTGAAGCACAGCAATTTTGTGTCTTGTTTGTCTTTTTTATTAAATGTGAATGTAATGTTGTTGTAAAGAAACAAATAAAAAACTTTTTGAATTGAAAAAAAAAACTGTGAAACTGTGAAACCTGGGCAATATATATTTTTGTTCATACCAATCCATGTATAAATTGGCATAGCATGGGGCCAAGTTCGACCCCATTGCCGTGCCGTTGACCTGAGAATAATAGTCAGGTCCTTACATGAAAAATTCCATGTCAAGACCAACTCAATTAATGACATCAGGAAATCGGTCGGTGTTCTCGTTTGATGATGCTTAACAAACTGCTGACGTGTAGCCTCCATACCTGCCACATGGGGTATGATGGTATGACGGTATGATGGTATATAATGTTCCTTTAAATGAGAGCAAAAAATTATACCTGAGTGACAATCTGGACGACCCTTATGAAATGTTTTATGCTTATAAAAGATTCCTTTTAAAAAAAAATAATTAATGCTTATTAATGTTTATTCTATGTGTTTTAGAATCATGGAGAAATTGAATTGTATGATGTACTTTGAGCAAAAAGACCATTGTATCAATACATAGAGGATTAAAGTTCCACCATTCAAATCCCCATAGCTAGGACGCGGAAGGAGAGCCACGGCAGTGACACATCCACGTTCCATTCATAGGAAGTACGTGAGATGCTGTACACCAGGCTGGATGTTGACAGTAAGCACTCCAGAAACTGCTGGATGTCGCCAATAAACGCTCATAGGCCAGATGAGACACTAACAGGAAGTCTAGGTATAAATATGAGGACAGGCACAACACCAAGACACCTTGCAAAAGCTGATCCTGTTCAGTGAAACGCGTTGGTGTTATTCAGGAGCTGGTGCCCCAAGAACTTACCTTTCACCCCGATCTGCTGATTCACCTGCTGATTCATCTGAATGGATGTCCCATTACTGAGGAGTACCTTGCTTTTTACACCTGGATACAAACCGCATTCTGGTTGAGGCTGTCTAGACCTGGTAATTATCACATCCAAATCCAAAGGACTTTTCCTCCAGCGATACCCAGGATTATAAATCCATTACAGGACTTCTCCAAAGGGACTTCAAGCCCGTTTCAGTGCAGGTTTCATTTATCCATACAGTTCTAACCACTATTGTGATTGCACTTGGTCCTTGAATTTGCGATTCTTAATTATAATTTTATCAATTTCATTGTGCCATTAAAATGTTTACTTATTGATTCACTTGTTATATATATATATATTTTTTTTTAAATATATAGCGCTGCTTTATATCTTTCCTGTTGTTTTTCAGTTCATATTATGGGGGAAATTTACTAAGATGTGTATTCTACTTCACATGTGATGTTGCTATGGGCCACCAATCAGAATCTACTTCTTATTTATTTAGCACCCTCTAGAAGATAATAGACAGGATCTGATTTGTTGCCCATAGCAACATCACATGTGAAGTAGAATACAACTCTTAGTAAATTTCCCCCTATGTGTAACTGGAGTTCCCCAAGATAACAATGCCTTAAAAGAGGGCTTCCGTTTCTCAATGTCAATAGTAATGCCTTGTCCACTGTATGCCACAATGTAGTAATCAAAGTAACTAAAATCCTGAATTACTGATGCACTGCTAACTAACCTTATTACCACCCTTAGTCAATAAAACTCCCAGCCACCAGCAGGGAGACTGGGGGCCCTGCTGCAGCCCTGGAAGTAGCAACAACCAAGATGGTGCCGCTGATGGCTGCCTAGGAACTGTGCAGCTTCGCCAAATGTGTTATATATCTGTACTGGCTCAGTTTACTGTTACCTACCGGCCTGTTGCAATGACCAAGTGGCGTAGCTGATGGCTGTCTGGGTGCTGAGCAGCTCAGCCAAAATATGTCCCCCTCATCTCTCTCCTGTCCTTGTCCATCACCCTCTCCAGTGTTCATCTAGTGTATATCTGTACGTGTGTTATATATCTGTACTGTCACTGTTTACCTGTAACCTACCTGTGTAACCCAAAACTAATTCCTAGTATCCGAAAGTATACCTGGCCAATAAATCTGATTCTGAAATTGCAGGGCGAGAGTTAAACCTCCCACCTCACAAATTTTCAAGAACTGGAGAAAACGCATATAAAATAGAGAAGTGCTCTCTGAAAATGACTGCAAAGTAAGAACAATAATTTAAAATAGAACAGCACGGAATAAGAGTGATAGATGTATTAATGCCCAACTATAGTGTGAAATGTAAAAATTAAAGGTGACTGTCCTATTTAATACCTACAGTATAAGGGATTACTATAAGATCAATAAGAAAATGAATGAGCAAAGCTTAAGTTTAAAAAAGTGTATGACAAATATTGAAATATTTTATTTAAAGAGGAGGAATGTAAGATGTTTAGGAGGAGAGTGGAGGGAGAGTGGAGTAAACAATAGAAAGAAAGGAGGAAATGGCTCCAAGCACTCACCATCTGTGGCTAACGGCATGACCACAGGGCGGCCTCCCCACCTAAACACCCAGCCACAGCACCCCTTTTCGCTGCTACAGGATTAACGCCAATGGCGTTGGTGGACAGTTCCCGCAGCCCTGGTAAGAATTTCAGCAACCACCGGGTTTCCAGTCTTGGTTGCATGGCTGAGAGGGGTGAGCTCTGATGGCCACCGATGAGATGGCTAACTGCAGCAAATAAAAAAAACAAGGTCACTGTCAACCCTGCAGCAGGTATTCACCAATTTGCTCTGGTCCACACATGTGGAAGATACAGCAGAGGACCATTTTGCACCTAGGACCTAGTCCCCCACCAGCGGAATGTACGGCAGTGGAAATTCAATGCTATCACCAGTAGCAACCTCCAACATTGTGCAGAATGATCCCAACTTGGGTCCACTATGAATGGAATTAAACAACATGGTAGTCCATGTACCTGAGTTGGTTTGGTGTACCTGCTAAATCTTTGGATCACTCCATCCACAACATCAAGAGGTCGCTTCCAAATCCCTGGAGCATAACATCCTCCAGCATTAATCCAAACCAAGTAAGATACATGGACTCCCATGGTGGACCTGAGTGGGTATCATTCTGCATCTAAGGACTGAGCAATCTAGGAACAAGCGCGACTCATATTAAGTGTAGAATTCCTTTAAGTGTAATATTTTTGATACATATTCAAAGTGCAAAAATGTTAAAAATATATTTTTATGAATGAATTAATTGTTATTATTATACCTAATTAATACAATTTGTATTGTATAGTGCTCCACCATACCCCTCTATTTTTGTGTTCTCATCCATCTTCTCCAATCTAGACAATTTCCTTAGACAATCCAGAGATGGCCATTCTTTAGAAATTATAATCTTTTATAACTCTTTGAATAGGAAAACACCTTCCTTTCTTGGAGCAATCTTCTAATAGGAGATCCTTGTCCCCAGAAGGATCTGCTAACTCTTTATATTTAATAGTTTAGATATATTCTTTAGCAAACTCTCCACCAACTCCAAATTGAATATTATACTGTCTTCTTTATCTCCCATGACTCCTCGCTGAAGTTTTCTTTTTCAATATTTCTCTTCTTAGGAGGTGAAGAAGTAGGCACACTATAAAGAAATACAGCCAATCACTATACTGACTCAAAAATAAAAAGCTGATGTCCTAAAAAAAGAGCTTACGTCATTAGGGTCTTTTCCTGCTGGTGGGGCAAATGATTTTCCATGACCATCTTCTGAGTAGAATGCATAGTTAAATGAGAACAGTCTTCCAGCTCAAATAGTCTTCCAGCTGAAATAGTCTACTAGTGCCACACACCTTCTGGAAGGCAAACCATAATAAGTTAACAGTAATTGGGCCCAGGCCCGGAGGCAATCATATTAGGCAGAGGTTCTGACACCCCAGTTCTCTTCAAACATGCGTCACCCAGAATGTCACTTCAGGCTGCACTAGAGTCCCCTAAGGGTGGATGTTCTGGAGGACACCACTTCCACCCGAACTTGCATCACTAAAGACACTAGTGATCGCCACACTTCACGTTGCAGCAATTCAGACTGACGAAGTCAGAGAGCTCCTGCCATGTGGTGTCCTACACTATCCAACCCAGAAAACACCACCTCTATATTCAGACATGGCCTATGAGTCAGCCTGCTGGAGACTCTGAACCACTCTGAGACTCTGAGGACCACAGCACCACAAGTGTCTGGGTTTGGCAGGAGTCACTGAACCAGGTGAGAAGGATAGGGACATGCAGAGAGGACTCCCAAAGGGACCACAATCCCTTGCTAGGTAAATAAACCTTCAGTATAAGAGGTAGAATTCTATGTAAGTCACACTCCTCTATACTCCTCTCCCTCCTGGGGAACCACCCCTATCAGCTCCTGCTGATTTGAGGTATGCCCAAGAGAAAATAAAATAATGTCCTACCTCTAGCTAAGGAGATAGGGAAAAAGACATACAGGAAGGGGAGGAACAGGGTGACAAATCTAAGGTGGATGGTCCCTATGAAAACGTCCTGTCTAAGCTCTGGATAAAAGAGGAAATACCAGAGTGATGGCTGCCGTGTGGATCATAGAAGAAACAAACATTGAATAGGGTGTGAGGTAACAATATGGTTAAAAAAGGGGCAGAGAAGATGGGCCAAATGGTTTATATATTTTGTGTAATTCTGTTTCTATCAGGAACTGTACTCAGAGAGAAAGTAGTAAGGAAAAGTACTCAAAGAGAAAGCACTCACAGAGACAGTGCTCTCAAAGGAAGACTTCACAGAGGTAATGCTCAGAAGAGCAGCACTCACAGAGACAGCACTCACATAGACAGCAATCTGAAAGACAGTGCTCAAAGACACTGCACTCAGATACAGCACTAACTTGTGACTCATCAGGCCCCCCCAAGGCCACACACCCATAAGGACTAGTGCATGAGACATAAAGCAAAGGAGGTTTATGGTCACAAAGGGTTCTGCTGACACCCTCATTCCCCACAGGGGCTCATGCAAACCACACTCCACCCTTGCACCCACTTTGAGACATAAACTGCAGGAGGTTTATGGTAGAAAAGGTTCTGCTGACACCCCCATTCCCCACCAGGGCTCATTGCAATTGACTTAACCACTTCGACCTACAGTCGTTTCCAGGTCACGGACATTTGCCCAGAGCATTGACACCTTTATTGTTTTTACCTTGATCCACTTGAATTGTCACAATAAATATTATTTGCATTACAAACTGCATCCGCATCCAATATGTAAATTCACGTACACACATTAGGTGAGCGCCTGACTACATTTTTCTTAAAACAGATACAGCACTCTTATACCCCCTTCAGACCACACTTATTACCCACTATTTTTTCATTTTTTTACCATTTCAAAACGGTGATATGTGCGGTCTGAAAGGTCCAGAGTGAATTTTCCGTTTTAAAATAACTGGTATTTTAAAATGGTAAAAAAGCAGGGTCCTACCTATTTCGGATCCATTTTTTTTTGCTGTCTGAATGGGTCCAAAACGGTACCCAGGCAGCAGTGAGCACTATTGGAACCAGCACAGTGCATATTTAATTAGCGGGATCGCTCATTACATATGTGCATATGCTCATTACATATGCGCATATCTAATGAGCAGTCCTACTAATTAAATATGCAATGCGCAACTTCCGGTGGGCGGGGCGCCTAGAGCGGCCGCATTTTAGAGGAGCTTCTCATCGACCCTGGGGAAACCTACAGATATTGCCTCCCAAACGCTTTATCCCCGCACCTACCCCACCTACCCCGGTGCATCAGGACCTGGGGATTGCGGGAGGGTCATTTTGGAGCCGAAAAACGGGATTACCACTGGAGTCTGGCCCTCAGTATAGACGGCCTGCATGACCACCAGAGCATGGCGCGAAAACCAGCGCCATATTACAGGTGCCGTATGGAATAGGATTGTTCTTGGATCTTCATATCCAGTCCCTTAACGGCATCCATCCAGCAAGACTTCACATCCCTCACAGGGGGTGAGCACACCTACCTCACCCTCTTCCTTTACCAGAGAACACTGGACCCCCCGAGGCTGCTGTATGTGGCGATGGACCATGTGGGTGCCGGACACCGCTGCACTACCATCCCCGCTGCTTGGCCGGGTCTCCCTCTGCTCCTCACCTTCCCCCCTGCTCCGAACCCACAAGTATTCCATTTGGGTGTCATCTTGCCTTGCTAGATTCCCTAGCCCTGCTCATGTCAACCTTTTTGATGTTGACCTTTTAACTCTGTCGACCTTTTCCCTGCTGACCTTTGGACCCTGTCAACCTTTTGACTGTCGATCTTTTGACCCTGTCGACCTTTTCAATATCGACCTTTAGACCCTGTCCACCTTTTGACCTTGACGACCTTGTGACTGTCGACCATTAGTAGACCTAGACACTGTAGATGTTTTATACCATAACCATAGATAACTGGTCCAGAAGGAATAGCCTAAGGCTAACAGGTCTACCTGAGTCTCTAGAGGGACCCTCACTTAACCATTTTCTTCATAACACACTGTCAGAACTGCTAAATATTCAGACAAGTTGCTCCCACCTAATAATTGAGAGGGCAAGAAATGGAGAGGAAGCAAAGTTTGTCTCAGTAGTGGTGCACCTTAGGTAAATTACAAGTCTTAAAATATACCTTTTATTGGGTCAAATGTTTAAAAAATAAGGATAAGTGCAATTTAAATACTTGGGCTCATGCTGCATCCCTTAGCACTTTTATTCTTTATTGAACTTTTATTATTAAAGAGTCTCTTCCCTGCGTGTTGGCTGTATTGCCTATATCACACTCGGGGGACGTTATATTCATATACCAAACAGTGGCTGCCTGTCAGTGTCTTGCTTGAGTATCAAATTGGCTCACATCCAGAAGAAAGCTGTATCAATTTAAATTTTCAATTATATAAGTAGCGAGTGAACTAGTTGTCACAGAGTTACTGGGGTGTGTTTATAACAATCTCTGTTATGCGGCAATACTAGTGGTATTCACTGTGTAGCGTATCGATCCTATTACTGGACCAGCACAGTGGTGAGGTTGGATTCAGGGCAGCAGGCGGAAATCGCCAGGTGTGTGCTGCTCAGCAGATCTTTATATATAAAGCGCTCGCTTATTTACACATATTACATCCCAGTGTATAAGAGATCATATGTTCCACCCTATGCCCACCATCGGCGGGTGGTTGCAGTGGTATATAGGATCAGGCGGTCGGGTCCCATCTCTACCAGATTGTGGGGTCTTTTCACTCACTAACACTATCTCTCTTCTATTTTAATTACATTTCATTTTTTTTATTTTATCTCTCTCTATATATAGCTTTGGCTTCCTATCACTAATATTTATTAACACTATAGTATCTTACTGGCGTGCTGCACTGGGCTTCCTAGCTTATGACCCCCAATATACAGAGAAGCCTTGATGTGGCTTGGGGGCATATCATACACCTGCGCAGGTATATATGTAACCAATATCTCTGAATTTTATTATCATGTAGTGTTCAAGATTGGTTACTAATACCACTCTGTGTGCTGGAGGAAAAAATGTCTTGTCTTACTTCCAAGTTCTGTTTTTTTTTTTTTTTTTTTTATATTCTTTATTATCATTTTAAAAAAGAAGGACGTTACATCCTTGAGACATTTACAAACATTATTACATATTACAAACATACATTCAACATTTAGGTATCATATACATTTAAAATTTTTCTCGAGAGAAGAGATATGGTTACATCGGTGTCAATTCATGGCTTAATACTTTAAGTTCAGATAGTGCTGTCTCCTCTTAGAGGTTTCTATCATGTAACTTTTTTATGCAGTTACTCTGCCCCTGGATTTGCTTTGTTCTCTTGGTGAGGTCTAAGTAAGTGGAGGGAAGGAACAAAAAAAAAAAAAAAGGGGGGGGGGGGAGTGTATTCTTAAGCTAATACTAAATTATTATGTATGTTACGACTATTTTTCCTCAGAATTTCTACCATTTACGTAGACTTAAACCATCATATTAATAAAGTGTCTAATACCAACAGTGAGTGATTTTAAGGTTTAAACCTGTGTACTTTTCCTATATAGGGATGACAAGATCCAATACTTCCAAAAAAAAAAAAAAAAAAAAAGATGAAGAGAGAGGGGGGGGGGGGGGGTAGTGTATTCTAAACTAATACTAAATTATTATATTGTTACGACTGTTTTTACACAGAATTTCTGCCATTTACATAGACTTAAACCACCATATTAATAAAGTGCCTAGTACCAACAGTGAGTGATTTTAAGGTTTAAACCTGTGTACTTTTTCTATATAGGGATGACTGGATCCAATAATTCCATATTGAATAAAAAGTTTTTTTTGAATTTCGTGCTCGTGCTAGATTTCTCTCTTGTTCTACAATGAAATTAACTCGTGCTTTCCAAGCTTCTATATTCGGTGCAGTGTTAGACATCCACTTACTTCCCACCAAGATTTTAGCAATTGCTACAAGATTAATCACATACTTCTTAATATTCCTATCTGTATCTTCTGATATTATACCCAATAAACAACCTTTCGGGGTCAGGGTTTCAGGAGGTATCCCTGTATTTATTATATTTAACTTAACATTTTCCCAAAATTCTGCTACTACTTCACATTCCCATATTAAGTGTATGAATGTCCCTGGTAAACTGCCACATTTTGGACAATTTGCTGATGCTCTTCCCCCGAATTTTTCCAATCTGCTTGCCGACATATAAGACCTGTGTAGGATGAATAATTGGGTTTGCTGCACTCGAATTGAGTTAGTTGCATTTATCACCTCCTTCTTAGCACTAGACCACTCCAAGTTACTTAACTCTCCGACATTATTCTCCCATTTTTCTTTTAACTTTATTAAACCCTCCCTATTTTTGTTCTTCATTAATATTCCATATCCCTTGGATACTATTTTATTATTGGGGGATTTAATTAATTTTTTAATCTCCGACTCGTTGAATTGCGGAGTAATATCTCTAAAAAGCGTCCCTAATGCAGATCTCAGTTGGAGGTAGCGGAAGAAATTAGTTTTTGGGAGACCATGAAAATGTCTTGTCTTACTTCCTCTGAGGTCGAACAAGTTCTGGTTTGGTGATAAAACACTTGTTACAATCAGAACATATGAATGTTTTCTCTCCTGCGTGACTCATCTGATGTCTGAGAAGATTAGATTTACATGTAAAGCTTTTTTCACACTCAGCACATATGTGGTCTCTCTCCTGTGTGACTCATCTGGTGTCGAACAAGTTCTAGTTTGGTGATAAAACACTTGTTACAATCAGAACATGTAAATGGTTTCTCTCCTGTGTGACTCATCTGATGTATAACAAGATATGACATCTGGGAAAAACACTTGCTACATTCAGAGCATGTAAATGGTTTCTCTCCTGTGTGAATCCTCTGATGTCGAACAAGATCTTGACTGGAGGTAAAACATTTGCTACATTCAGAGCATGTAAATGGTTTCTCTCCTGTGTGAATCCTCTGATGTCGAACAAGATCTTGACTGGAGGTAAAACATTTGCTACATTCAGAGCATGTAAATGGTTTCTCCCCTGTGTGAGTCCTCTGATGTGTGACAAGATGTGACTTCTGAGAAAAACATTTGCTACACTCAGAACATGTAAATGGTTGCACTCCTGTATGACTCATCTGATGGATGAGAAGATATGATTTACGTGTAAAGCGTTTGCCACACTCAGAGCACAGATGTGGTCTCTCTCCTGTATGACTCATCTGATGGATGAGAAGATATGATTTACGTGTAAAGCGTTTGCCACACTCAGAGCACAGATGTGGTCTCTCTCCTGTGTGACTCCTCTGATGTCTGTGAAGATCTGATTTACATGTAAAGCGTTTGTCACACTCAGAGCACAGATACGGTTTCTCTCCTGTGTGACTCCTCTGATGGATGAGAAGATATGATTTTTGTGTAAAGCATTTGTCACACTCAGAGCACAGATGTTGTCTCTCTATTGTGTGACTTCTCTGATGTCTGAGAAGCTGTGATTTACATGTAAAGCATTTGTCACACTCCGAGCACAGATGTGGTCTCTCTCCTGTGTGACTCCTCTGGTGGATGAGAAGCTGTGATTTATATGTAAAGCGTTTGTCACACTCCGAGCACAGATGTGGTCTCTCTTCTGTCAGACTCATCATGTATTATATGAGATACAAATAGGCAGAATATGAGAGTAACTTTAGTGAATCCTCCAGCGGTGTAAATTACGTCTGTGGTTGGATTTATCAGAGATTGTCCATTCAACAATGTATTCTAATATCCTGTATTTTAATTGTCCTGTAACAAGAAAAAGTCAACTTATTAATTATAAAGATTACTAGGGTAGATTTAATACTTTTTTAAATTAAACTCCATTGTAATGGTACATTATTCTATACATGCAAGAGGGAAATATATGCAGGACAATAGGTAAATATCTTAATGGTATATCATAGCAAATACAGTAGTCAAGTAACAGTGCAATATAAGAGTCAGTAATGTCATTCCACCTATTTACCAAATAAAAAGCATGCAGTTTGTCATTAATGGGGAATGACTTAACTTATTGACAAAACCTCCAAGAACCTTTGCTGTGATAATAACAGTATCGCTATCCTGAAAAATATTATGAACTAATACATGAGAAGAAAAGAAGAGGGACACAAAACCTGACCACACAGGACAACTAGCCCTGGCCTCCGGTATCTCCTCTGGGCCAGAGGTAAGGCTATGTTTGTTAAAAACCACATGCCATCGTTCATGCATTTCGAGAAATATTATGTGCAGGACATAATATGTTTCGATGCTACATACAATAGGCGGGCCAACGCATCGCATCAGGGGACTCATAATTTTGCATACTGTCCTTCGATTTATCGCACAGATGCGATCAAAATCAAAGAATTGTATGTGATATTGCCCTATTGTATGGGTTGCCCAAAGCTTCCAATAATCTGATAAAGAGCCAGACTGGAAGTGGTCATCGCTGACATCAGAGACCCTCTCCAGACTCACATTGGCACCCCAGCATATTCACAAGCACACCCAGAGAACCCCATGTTTCCACTCCTAAACATTGTCTTCCTTTCAATCAATCTGTGACGGCTATGTATATGGATATTTATCCACAAACTGCATGTGTCAATGTGCAATGTTGCTGCTACGCATGCGCAGTTATTCAATAATCGGTAGGATTGCAATTATAATAAATAGTGACCCATGTTGAATTAGGTCCAACGTTCACAGTAATGCACCTTTTAAATATAATTCTATTATATAGTAATAGTAACTATTTATATATTGGTCAAATAAATCTTGACTTACTGATAAGAAGAAATCTGTAAAATAATATCTAAAAATGATTGTATATTTATCAGTATATTATCATGTATAATATAATTACCTTACTCTGGGGATCCTTCCTCTGTCTCTCTCTTACTCCTCTGTCCTCCCAGCTCTCCAACCAGTAACTGATCCAGCAGCTCCTCCATCAGCTCCCAGTGGCCTGATACAGCCTATTTATAGTCACTCCTCCCCATCTCTCCACAGTAGTTCCCAGGATGCCCTGCAGGAATTCTTACACTGAGAGGTGACATGTAAATTAGGGTCACATAACATTAGTATACAGTCATTCACCACAGCAGCTCCTCCTGCCCAGCTCCTTGTCTTGTAAATGAGGTGTAAATATTCCTAAAGTCACTTACTACAATAGGAAATGCTAATTACACTCTGGCAAGGTAACACCTTGAATTCTTATTAGATTAATTGGACCTTTTGTTTATTGTTTGGGAAGAGTTTCAGCAGAAAGACTTGTTCTACATATCAGCAGGAAAATGAAAGTGTTTTAAATGATAACAGTTATAGACATAGTCACACAACCATAAACATTCTGTTTTTATATAAAAATCAAAAAAACGTTAGGAATTGTTGAGCTGCAATGTATTTATAAACAGTTTTGACTGTAAATGCCTAATGCCAATCAGTAATGATATAAAAGGATATGTTGGGTCTTAAATTGATGTTAAAATATATTTCCTTGATGTAAAACTTGATGTCAAACTCAAAAATAGATTAAGAACAGATCAAGTTATCACAGATAGAGGATATTCTGTCTTTGCTTTGAAGACCGCAAACAAACAGTTGTGCGTCACAGTGGCGCTGCTGATAGTTATCCCACCACCTCTTTATACAATAATAGTACTTTCCTTGTCACAATACATGACAGATGGTGTACTGTGCTTTTTCTCTGAAACTCAAATGAAACAAAGATAGTGTAAAGCTTTTTTCACACTATAATTATAAAAAGCAATTGTCTAATTCAACCAATAATTGACCTAGTAATTGTTTGTATGCTGCTCAGGATATCCATTAAATCTATTATATGCCTAAGGAATTATAACTCAGTGACTGATACAAAACTGCTACAGTGTATGCAAGCATTCAGCTACAGTGTATGCAAGCATTCAGCCGAAACAATATATACAAAATTGCAGTTCATTTAGCCACATATTTGGACACAAAACTTATTGTTTACCATGTTTATGATCAAGAACTTAAATGACTTAGTGATTATAATCAAACAATATCAGTAACTACTATTTATGTTACTGACAGTTATCCCCATAATACTTGTTGTTGAATAAATACTGATCCTTATAAATGATATGATTCTGTTTTTGGCTGCTGATCTAATATATTTTATAAGTATTAAATCCTTTCGTACATTGTTCTACATATTAGAAGATGGGACCATGGGAGATACAGATGGAGCCACCATCATCTAGCCTGCCTATGGTGTTTGTCCAACCATAAGTAGCACATCATGGTATATGGCATATGGCATTATATACCAGCAAGACCAGTCCCATATAAAACAGGAGATTCTTGGTGAGATGTTTAAACATCAGACACATATCACCATCAACTGACCCCTTTCCCACTGCAACTCTTAAATGGTAATTTGCCTTTTTTTAGCCTTTTTAAACGGGTAGAGCCGCAGTGGGAAAGCTCCAGGTGGCTTTACCTGTGTAACAAATACCGGTATTTGTGTAATAGGTAATAGGTAAAAATCAGGGTTCTACCCATTTCAGAGTATTTTTTTGGCAGTGTGAATGGCTCTATTTCTATGGCTTGAACCGTGTCCCTTGGGGGTTACATGGGTTGTATGTGTGAATGCAAAGAAAAAAAAAAAACTAATGCAAAGCATCCTGGGATGTGTAGTTCATTAACATCTGGAGGTCTGGTGTTGCCCAGCCTTGCCCTAGTGGATGGTAGGGCATGAAATACCACCTGTCAGCACAAGTCAACTCAAAAAACAGAGTAAAACCCCATGTCAACGTTTTGACTGTTGACCTTCCCATATCGACCTAATGCTTGTGTTGACCTAATGACGCTGTCGACCTAACCCACGTCGACCTTCCATCATACCTTCCTGCAATTCAGAATAATCATTTATTTTAACAAAATAAATTCTTGCAATTCATAGAACAAAATTTGGCAAAAAAATTGTACTGGAATATGCATTTATAATTCTGCATTTTATTGGGCTCCAGCATTGCATTTTATAAATGCTAACGCAGACACCGAGGAAGCCCCCTGTGCGATACAATCATCTGGTGCATTAACCACCATGCACGGCGGATGTCACAGCAGCTACAGATGGAGCTGGCTTGTCTTTGCAGACGACATCCCCCGCCACCCGCCATCCCCCGCCACCCGCCATCTGTATCTGCGAAAGGGGACGCACGCGCATGAGATGCGTGCGCGTCCCCTTCCGACGGCACTTCCCCCGGGTCCCCACCGGATTGTCGGCGGTCACCCGGGGTCCCCACCACCTCCCCGCACCCCCCCTCACCCTGTCCGTCTCCTTGAAGTGGAGATGGACAGGTTTCCATTGCCCCGCCGCATGCGCTTCTCAGTCAGATGGAGAGCCGGGCTGCTGGTGGATAGCCAGCGGTGACGTTCTGGTGATTCGCCAGCAAGAGGGAGCCTGGCTCCATCTGTAACTCAGGCAGACTCCGACACGGGTTATCAGCCAGATCAAAAAGGTACCTCTCTGTCTCCCCATATCTCCTTTCTACAGGCATTATGCTTTTGCACGTGCATACAGATATTGATACATACATCTCACCTTATTTCACCTTAACAGCCCCACCACTGACTAAAACCAGCTTCACATTGCAGCTTTGACACGGTATATTGCCGTTTTGTTTTTACCATTTTAAAATGGGAGCAGCTGCAGTGTGAAAGCTTCATTGTCAATTTACCGGTTACAGAATACCGGTATTTTGAAACATGTTAAAAGCAGGATCCTACACGTTTCTGAGCCGTTTTCCCTGCAGTCCGAACAGCTCAGAAATGGGAAAAAAAAAAAACATTTTAAATGACATTGTATGGCTTTCTATGGGTGAAACGGGTTGAATCTGAAGGTACAAAAATGGTATTGAAACTGCAATATACCTTTACAACATGCAATATGAAAGGGGTTTAACTGGCTTTTGACCGGTTTTAAGACACGTTTACAAAAACGGGTTGAAAGCAGGTTTTTGCAATGTGAAACCAGCTGGTTTCACATTGTAAAAACCTGCTTTCAACTCATTTTTGTAAACTTTTTTTTAAATGGGTCAAAAGCCAGTTAAACCCCTTTCATATTGCATGTTGTAAAGGTATATTGCAGTTTTAATACGATTTTTGTACCTTCAGGTAAAACCCGTTTCACCCATAGAAAGCCCTACAATATAATTTTAAGTGTTTTCATCCTGCTTGTGGGCGGGGATCATATGTGGTTATCATCTGTAGCAAATACCGTTTCTGAGCTGTTCAGACTGCAGGGAAAACGGTTCAGAAACGTGTAGGATCCTGCTTTTAACACGTTTCAAAATACCGGTATTTTGTGACCGGTAAATTGATTGTGGAGCTTTCATATTGCAGCTGGTACTGTTTTAAAGCAGTTAAAAATCGGCAATATGCCGTGTTAAAATAGTTTTTTAAAGCAGCAATCATTTACACTGCAAAATCAAACTGGTTTTGCAGTGTAAATGATTGCCTCTTTAAAATAACTGGAGTTTTCTTACCAAATCTCTCACTTTATGAATCTCTCATCCTACTAAATGTCCCCAATAGTATCAGTATAATTAATTACATTGTACTAAACAACAGTGCGCTTTACATCACCTCACTGGGATATACAAACTTGTTACTATACCTCTGAATGTGATTATTTTACCATTGATGTCTGTGACAGTTATATATGTGTGTATATGTGCACTATTTTATTATATGATTTTTAAAAGCTAAAGGGCCCTACATACGCAGAGATGTGTGCCAGAGATACATAACGGGAGATTCAGCACAAGAGATTTCACTCTTGTGGCTCATTTCAGACAATGAGCCACATACAGAGAGATTTGTGTCAGAGATTCAAATTGGGAGATTCAGCACGGGAGATTTCAAATCTGTCACGACTGTCACAGTGTGTCACAGCCGCACATGCCATCAAACTGCACTGTGTGTGAAGTATATATATATATATATATATATAATGTGGTATAGGGGTCCCCATCCCCTATACAGAGTGACAGGGTGACAGGGATCATAGGAGAGAGCACTGGCTGGCAGGCTGCTGCAGGATCAGAGGGAGCTGGGCGGGGAGCCAGGAGTAGTAGGTCCTTCCCTTCTTCCTACACACATCAGAGGTGACAGCGCTGCCCTGTCCACCTGAGCCCACTGCACACTAGCACAGAGTATTACTTCTATTCCATGAGAGCCCCACATCCCTTCCCTTGTCTCCATCAGCCTGACATTAGTGCCGCCAATCCCCGCACAGTGTCCAGCGCTGCACGTCCCCGCACAGTGCCCAGCGCTGCCCGTCCCCGCACAGTGCCCAGTGCCACCAACAGTGCAGCAGCGCAGCTAGTACACCCCATGCTGCCTCAGGGGTCACCTCTCTCCCCTCCCATCTCAGAGAGCTTCTATCACCAGCCGCAGCAGAGCCCCGATGTAGGTCCCTGTTATCCGCAGTGCTTGGGACTCACCCTGGTCCCTCTGTGTGCCTTAGGTGGAGGTCTCCCTGCCCCAGCCCAGAAAACAGCCCAGCCCTCACCTTAGCCTGGAGCCGCGGTGAAGGAAGCCTTTCAGGGCTCAGTGCCCCGGCGCTGTGCAGGAATGCTTCCGGGCGGCAGCTGCTTCAGTGGGGCGGTGAGTGACAGAGGGGCTTCTTGTTGGCGGCGTCTTCAGTGACGGTTGCTCAGATGGCCCTGCTCATCCCCGCGCCACACATGCGGGAGATGAGCAGGAGCATCTCAGCGACTGCTCTGAATTGACAGACAGGTCCGTTCTGAATCTTGTGTAGATTCAGAACGGCGGGGGCGCGCATGTAAATCGCTGTGTGGGCTATATACACAGCGATTTACATGCATTTTCTGGCATTTTCTGAGCGATTTCTTAAAATCGCTCAGAAAATGCCTAAATATTGTGCTGTGTGTGGGGCCCATTTGTTTTAGTATAACCTTCAATAGGTGGGAATAACTCCCCTTCCTGTCCATTATTGGTTACAAACTCTAGAACTTGCCTAACTTTATCACATGTCCTAATGTAGATAGCCACTAATACTATTTCCAATTAATATCTTCTATTATGTGAATAGAGGAGATACATTGAAAAGACTGCACCAACAAAAAGAGAGTGATTTTCCTTCTATTAACGATATGCAGAACAAGTCTTTCTGCTGAAACTATGGCCAGACAATAGGTGACTCCTAAACAAAAGGTCCCATTGGTGACATAACAGGATGCCAGAGGCTGCTGTGATCTAATTACTATACAAGGTGTTACCCTGCCAGGGTGTAATTAGCATTTCCCATTGTAGTAAGTCACTTTAGGAATATTTACACCTCATTTACAAGACAAGGAGCTGGGCAGGAGGAGCTGCTGTGGTTGTTGACTGTATACTAATGTTATGTGACCCTAATTTACATGTCACCTCTCAGTGTAAGAATTCCTGCAGGGCATCCTGGGAACTACTGGGGAGAGATGGGGAGGAGTGACTATAAATAGGCTGTATCAGGCCACTGGGAGCTGATGGAGCAGCTGCTGGATCAGTTACTGGTTGGAGAGCTGGGAGGACGGAGGAGTAAGAGAGAGACAGAGGAAGGATCCCCAGAGTAAGGTAATTATATTATACATAAGATTATACTGATAATTACACGATCAATTTTACTATGCTTTTGTGAATATTGCCTTGTTATTAGTAATTACATTTTATTTGGCCATTATATAATTAGTTATTATTACTATATAATAGATTAATATGGTGTTATCCTACGTGTGACAGTGTAGTTTTCATAAATCAATATACAAATTCATGAAAGTTCACATTATATGTATAAATATATTAATGGGACTTTATAATTTTTCATCTAAATTGTATGTGTCAGTAATGTAGGGGCAGGAATCATTTACATGTCACATAATTATACTGTATAATACCATATGTGATACAATATATATAATCAGTAATATGTACATTATATATCTCTATGTGTTCTTTATCAGTTATATAATATCATGTATAAGTACCATATGGACTATATCTATATATTCTCTATCATACTGTGGGATCATTTGTATAATATATCTGACACAATAAAAGGCTAATGCTGCTCCTCACCTTTATGGGGGAATAGGAGTGTTGTGCATCCCGGCAGTCACTAGATGGCGCCCAATGGAGCTTCACGTTTATGAGGTCTGTTTACTGATCCATATTCACTCTTCTTTAAGAAAAGACTGAAGAATATCAATTAATTGTTTGATTTCTGGCATAAATAGGGTATTAGTATGGCCAGTATGTTTCCACTTATATAGATGTCCAAGATTGGGACCTTAATTAAGTATTTTTCAGAATATTTTCTCCAATGGATAGATCATTTTATGGTCCGTAGAGATTAAATTCAATTTTTCAAAGGAACAAATAAAAGATTCCTGGTATCACCAGCAGTAGTGTTCTCCTCTGTGTCCAATGTGAAAGACACAGAGGAGAACACTACTGCTGGTGATACCAGGAATCTTTTATGTATGTATATGTATGTATGTATATGTATAGGAGTATGTCCTGAAGACGGGCTTGGCCTGAAACGCCGTAGGCATCAGTAAAACCGCACTTTATTTTGAAAGAGACCTGGAGTGACGTTCTTCATTGGGGAAGTTTATATATATATATATATATATATATATTTATTATTACTATTATTTACATACATTTGGTCTATCTATAATACTTTAACTGACCCGGCATATACTGGGTCACCTAATTGTCCATCTCCATGCTTTGCTCCGCCCCTCTGGAAACCCCCTTCTGAAAATCCTGCGTTTGCCCCTGCTTCTATCACCCAGACATTCACTCAGTTTATTTTTCACCACAAACTAACACAGGAACAAGAGGTAATGTTAGCACAGAAACAATATACAGGTAGTGGCCCAAATATCCAGTCCTTGTAGAATATATAGTTCCTCCATTGCTTCTATATTTGCCCATTACTATGTCAATTTTGGCTTTTGATTAGGAATTTCTCCCTAGATCACATAGTCATTTATATTCCATTCACAGCTGATGGCCAATCATTAGGATCAGGGCTGCCATCAGAATATGTGGGACCCCGGACTGACATAATAGACAGGGCCCCTTCCTTTTCTCAGACAGTCAGCAGCACTGGCCGCACTACTCAATCTATACATTGCTTCATGGGAAATGGGAACTATGTTTATGACAAATTGCACTTTATAGACTATAATCCTGGGCCCAATATCTGTCTGGGACTGGATAGAAACTTCTCTGAATGGAGAACACTTAGCACCAGGTGTATTTGATATGTAGGAAGGTTATGTTTCCACTCTACCAAGGGAATTCCAATGTAGAATAACAACAGAGAGTCTTGGGAAATATTCCCTACAACATAGGACAGGGACTAATTTTAGCCTTCTCATGTGCGGCTCCTCTCACCCCCTGCCCCTTTCTTATCTTCTCATGCATTGGCTTATGATATATTTATGGACAGCAATACTGCTATTATCTCCACAAAGGTTTCTTGGAGGAGTTTTCATGTATTAATTCCTCATTTATGAGAAATGGCATCATATTTATTTTGTATATTAATGGAATGACATTACTGACTATTATATTGTGCTATTTCTTGCCCACTGTATTTGCTATGATATACCATTTGGATGTTTGCCTATTGCCATGGATATATAACAGTCTGACATGCATTGAATAATCTATTATTACATGTCGTGCTTTATGCAATACAATTGTATTTGAAATTCATTTTTTTTTTTGTGTGTTACAGGTATAATCCAGAAATTCTGCTAAGAACATTACAAGACATTGTTAAAAGGACATTATTCTCTGATCAAGCCAACTATAGATAGTGTTTTCCTATACACCTCTGGAGGATTCTCTAAAGACATTCTCATTTTCTGCATGGGAGAAACCTTCCACAGCTAATTTGTATCTTATCTAATACAGGATGAGTCACACAGGAGAGAGACCACATCTGTGCTCTGAGTGTGACAAATGCTTTACATATAAATCACAGCTTCTCACACATCAGAGGAGTCACACAGGAGAGAGACCACATCTGTGCTCTGAGTGTGACAAACGCTTTACATGTAAATCAAATCTTCTCAGACATCAGAGGAGTCACACAGGAGAGAGACCACATCTGTGCTCTGAGTGTGACAAATGCTTTACATATAAATCACAGCTTCTCATACATCAGAGGAGTCACACAGGAGAGAGACAACATCTGTGCTCTGAGTGTGACAAATGCTTTACACGTAAATCACAGCTTCTCATCCATCAGAGGAGTCATACAGGAAAGAGACCATATCTGTGCTCTGAGTGTGACAAACGCTTTACATGTAAATCAAATCTTCTCATCCATCAGAGGAGTCATACAGGAGAGAGACCATATCTGTGCTCTGAGTGTGACAAACGCTTTACACGTAACTCACAGCTTCTCATACATCAGAGGAGTCACACAGGAGAGAGACCACATCTTTGCTCTGAGTGTGACAAACGCTTTACATGTAAATCAGAGCTTCTCATCCATCAGAGGAGTCACACAGGAGAGAGACCACATCTTTGCTCTGAGTGTGACAAACGCTTTACACGTAAATCACAGCTTCTCACACATCAGAGGAGTCACACAGGAGAGAAACCGCATCTGTGCTCTGAGTGTGACAAATGCTTTAAATGGAAATCAGAGCTTCTCACACATCAGATGATTCACACAGGAGAGAAACCATATAAATGTGCTGAATGTAGCAAGTGTTTTATCACCAGGCAAGCACTTGTTCGGCATCAGAGGAGTCACACAGGAGAGAGACCATATAAATGCTCCGAATGTAGCAAATGTTTTTCCCAGAAATCACATCTTTCTGAACATCAGAGGACTCACACAGGAGAGAAACCATTTCAATGCTTTGAATGCAGAAAGTGTTTTACAGACAAGAGAAATCTTCTTCTTCATCAGAGGATTCACACAGGATAAAAACACATTAATGTTCTAAATGTAACAAGTGTTTCACTAAGAAACAAGGGACCGTATTCATGTCTGTTCGTTCGGACCCCTTCGTTCACAAGGGGTCCGATGTTGGGCTATTGTCACAGCATAAGATGAAATTTTACAGCAGATCCGGGCGGCTCTGATCTTATGTGTCTGTACATGTGTATTGTCATATGTAGGGGACTGTTCAATGGGTGCACACACACAACCTTGAGGGCAGGGGGGGCAGGTGGTGGTGGACCGGACCATTTACATATGGGAACACCCAGCACTTAATGGGTGATCCCTAGATAACACTGGGCATTATCATGCTAATGGGCCGATGATGTGGGTACAGGGGCGGGCAGATGACATCACCGGTTGTCAGCTGCCCGCCCACTTCCTTCTGAATTCTCACACACATCTAAGGTTGCTCCAAGCAGATGTGCGTGTGCCTTCCACATCATTCGATGGTCGCTGACCATCGAATGATATGGGTGTTCCCCTGCAGCCTGCGAATGGAAGTCTATGAAACATCCATTCACAGCCTGTGTGTAGGAACACCTGCTGTAAGTTGGGGTGAGCAGCCCAGCATTCTCAGGTGGAGTTTGGTGGAAGAAACTAAAAGAAACCACAAAAACTTGTTATACATCCAATGAGTCACACAGGGGATCAGCCAAATACATGCTCTGAGTGCAGCAAGTGTTTTACTAAAGAGATCAACCTTATTACTCACATACATAGTCACTCTGAGGGTCTGACTGTTGCATGCGAATCAATAGTAAGTTGTATCACCACATTATGTGTTTCAGGAAGGTAACTTTAATGTTACAGTATGAATATGGCAATGAGTTGATATAAATCTATCTTGCTAAAGACAGGAGAGCTGTGACCAGTAAGCTGGGGGCTGCTTTTCCCTTGGGACAATCTCTCTGTTGGGAAATAGAGCTGCAGTATAACAGACAATGACGATGTGGCTGCCATTACTGTGCCCTGTAATATACAGCTGTTCTGCTCACACTGGTGCCGGGGATAGTACAGGAAAGAGCTGTATATCCATTACAGAGTCCCAGCAGCTCCTCCAAGTCCCTATTATACCTCGTGATTCTGTCCCTCATACATTCCTATTGCTGTCTTACCTCCCTCTGATTCATATACTATGTATTATATTGTATAATGGTGCAACTAAGACATCAGTCCCCTGTATCCCATATTAATCACTGATTATACAGTTGTTTGTTTGTTTGCTGGCACTAGGTGATGAAAGCTGATATCTGGTTGCTGTGGGTAACAGCACATATTTTGTTTTTACACCATGTTATAAATAAAATCCCATTGATAACACATTGTTTACCATGTTTATGATCAAGAACATAATTAAAATGACTTAGTGACTATAATCAAACAATATCAGTAACTACTATTTATGTTACTGACAGTTATCCCCATAATACTTGTTGTTGAATAAATACTGATCCTTATAAATGATATGATTCTGTTTTTGGCTGCTGATCTAATATATTTTATTAGTATTAAATCCTTTTGTACATTGTTCTACATATTAGAAGATGGGACCAGGGGAGATACAGATGGAGCCACTATCATCTAGCCTGCCTATGGTGTTTGTCCTGCCATAAGTAGCACAGCATGGTATATGGCATATGGCATTATATACCAGCAAGACCAGTACCATATAAAACAGGAGATTCTTGGCTTTCAGGGCTCCAATGAGTATAAACATCAGACACATCTCACCATCACCTGACTACTTATAGGTAGAGCTTAGGGCTTCTATGAGATTATCCAACACTGATCCTGTATTGTCCTATATTACACTTTCCCACAGATTTTTTTTTGTAATATTAGAATTGGAATGAGCGCTACTGCTGTCACTGATAGTACATGGATGCTCCTGTTCCATAGTCTGATCCATGGCCAGCTGTCACGATCCGAGCTGTCAGACAGACGTTCTTACCGGCTAAGTGCCTCCGCAGGTTCAGCTTGTGGTCCAGACGTCATCCCTGCCGGCGTCCTGTCTGCCGTGCGCCATCACCGCTGCCATCCTCCAGTCCTCTCAGCGCTGCTGAGTCCGCGGCTGCGCGGCGCACCGCTCTCCTTGTCCCCAGTGACAGTACTCAGTGCACGGCAATCCATCCGTCCGCCGCCATTGCTTCCAGTATCCAGCATGGTGTGCACAAACACACTTTCCCGCCATAGCAGACATGGGGGTTGCCATGTTCTTCCCAGTCACATGTCTGTACTGTCCAATCCTGAAGGTTCTGATCTCCCAGTCATACCTGCCCGGCCAATCCTGGCCACTCTGTGGGTATAAGTATGCTGGGAGCTCTCAGAACCTTTGCTAGTGCTTCAGTTGTCTCCAGTGTATGGTCAGCTGTCCTTGTCTCCGTGCAAGTGTATTTCCTGCTGGTGTTGTCTCCCATGCTGCAGTGTATTCCAGGTTGTTCCATCTCCTGTGAAGTCCAGGTTATTCCATCGCCTGTGATCCTGCCTCTACAGCCCAGCGACCAAGCCTAGCTCCGGGACTCTGGTCCTTCGATGCTTCAGCATCACCAACCATCGATGTTCCATCATCACCTGTAAATCCGATATTCCAGCTTCCAAGTCTTCCGTCCGTCATTCCGGACCCACAGTCTCCACGTCCGTCATTCCGGACCCACAGTCTTCACATCCGATATTCCGGATCCAATGTTCCACCATCGATACAATTCTTCAACTCATCTGTAAAGTATTGCAATCTGCATGAACTGTATCATTATTCCTGCATACTTTACTGCCTGTCATATTACAACCATCTGCTCAATAAACTCGGTTGTATTTTACCTTTGACTACTCATTGGCTCCAGGGTGCACTGTCGCGCAGTCCATGCGCAAGGGTCCTCTCCAACCTCCCCGGTTCAGGTACTGGTCCAGGTCCCCACCAGAGGTCTCAGTCTTGTCGACTCAGCCCCCTGGTGTGACAGTAAGCACTAGCCAAATGGATCCAGCCGCAAGCCAAGCATCACCATCCAGCCCTGTACAGCAACTGGCTGTTCGCTTGGATCAGCAAGAGGCTGCGCAGAGCCAAGTGATTCATTGTCTGCAAGATCTGTCTTCCCGGCTGGATAAGCTACAGACCACTCTCAGTGGCCCTGAGCCTGTCAGAGAACTTCCAAGTCCAGTTCATCCTCCTGTAATGGCTGCTGCACCTCGCCTTCATCTGTCTTTCCCCACTAAGTATGATGGGAACCTCAAGACCTGCCGAGGTTTTCTCAATCAGTGTGAGATTCACTTTGAGCTGCAACCCAGTAACTTCCCTACTGAAAGGGTCAAGATCGCCTACATCATCTCCCTCCTATGTGGAGCATCGTTAGAATGGGCGTCCCCTTTATGGGAAAGATCTGATGCCATCTTGTCTAATTACAAAGACTTTGTGTCAACATTCTGGCGCATCTTCGATGAGCCTGGGCGATCAGCATCCGCCTCCACTGAACTCCTCCGTCTCAGACAGGGATCCCGCTCCGTCGGGCAATATCTGGTCCAGTTCCAGATTCTGGCGTCTGAACTCTCCTGGTGTGATGGGGCCTTATACGCAGCTTTCTGGCATGGTCTATCCGACCGTATTAAGGATGAACTCGCTACCAGAGACTTACCCTCAGGTCTAAGTGACCTTATTTCGTTATGTATCAAAGTAGACCTACGCTTCCGAGAAAGGTCTGTAGAACGTCACAAGAGCGCTCCAGTTAAAGTGCCAACTCCTCCGCCTTCTTTACCTGCTGCTCCCGTGGCTCATTCCAAAGAAGAACCAATGGAGATAAACCGCTTCCGTTTGTCCCCAGGAGAACGACGACGTCGTCGGTTGGCACAGCTCTGTCTGTATTTTGCCGATCCTGCACATCAAATTTCTGCATGCCCAAAGCGTCAGGAAAACTCCTCCTCCTAGCCCGTCAAGGAGAGGGTAGGCTAGGAGTAATTAAGTCCTCTCCATCAGCAACTGATTGCGTCCTTCCAGTTTCCCTACAAGTTGGTCAGCATTTCAAGACTGTCTCCGCACTTCTTGATTCCAGTGCCGCTGGCAACTTCGTTACTGCAGAACTGGTCCGCAAGTGGGGGTTGCCCACTGAAAGTCTTTCCAAGACTGTCTTCCTTACTGCTGTGGATGGCAGTAGGATTCCTGATGCGACAGTCTCCCGCAGAACTTTGCCACTTACAGTAAAAGTGGGAGTCCTGCACACCAAACTTTTGTCCTTCCTGGTTTTACCCCGAGCCACTCATGCTCTGGTTCTGGGTTTACCCTGGCTCTGTCTTCACAATCCTTGTCTCGATTGGAAGACATCTGAAATCCTTTCCTGGGATCCTTCCTGCTCTGGTACCTGTCTCCAAAAGGTACTCCCAGCTCGTCATTCTTCAGCCGATGCAGCAGACCTTCCGCCTCTTCCCTACCAAGAGTACTCAGATGTATTCAGCAAGTCTGGCGCTGATGTCCTACCTCCTCACAGACCGTGGGATTGCCCTATCGACCTTATCCCAGGCAAAGAACCACGCAGAGGTAGAACCTATCCTCTCTCTCTTCCAGAGACTCAAGCCATGACCGACTACATCAAGGAAAATCTGGCAAAGGGATTCATCCGTCCTTCGACTTCTCCTGCTGGTGCAGGATTCTTCTTCGTAAAGAAGAAGGATGGAGGCCTACGTCCCTGCATTGATTACCGCGGCCTCAATGACATCACAGTAAAGAACCGATATCCGTTGCCCCTCATCACCGAGCTGTTTGACCGTGTCAGCGGTGCAACCATCTTCACGAAACTCGACCTGAGGGGTGCATATAATCTCATCCGCATACGAGAGGGCGACGAGTGGAAGACGGCGTTTAATACCAGAGACGGCCACTATGAGTACCTCGTCATGCCCTTCGGGCTCAGCAATGCCCCAGCCGTGTTCCAGCACTATGTCAATGAGATTTTTCGGGACATTCTGTATCGACATGTAGTTGTATATCTCAATGACATTTTAATCTACGCCAATAACATCACAGAACATCATTATTGGGTCAAAGAGGTTCTGTCCCGGCTGCGAGCTAATCATCTCTACTGCAAACTGGAGAAGTGTGTCTTCGAGGTGAAGTCTATACCCTTCCTAGGGTACATTGTCTCCGGTTCTGGTCTTCAAATGGACCCAGGAAAACTGCAGGCCATCCAAGATTGGCCAATTCCCTCTTCGCTGAAAGGTATTCAACGTTTCCTGGGTTTTGCCAATTATTACAGAAAATTCATTCGTAACTTCTCTTCTATTGTGGCTCCCATCACTGCCTTAACGAAAAAAGGGTCTAATCCAGCGAAGTGGCCGGCGGAAGCCATCGAAGCCTTCCATCTGCTGAAGCAGAGGTTCACTTCAGCGCCTGTTTTAAGACAACCTGATACCACTTTGCCCTTTATTCTCGAGGTTGATGCCTCCTCCGTGGGTGTTGGGGCAGTCCTCTCGCAGAAAGCGCCCGATGGTCGTCTTCATCCCTGTGGGTTCTACTCCCGTAAGTTCCTGCCTGCAGAGCGTAACTATGCCATTGGTGACCAAGAGCTCCTCGCCATCAAGTTGGCATTAGAAGAATGGAGATATCTTCTAGAGGGCGCTGTCCATGAGATCACAATTATCACAGATCACAAGAATCTTCTGTATCTTAAGTCTGCTCAATGTTTAAATCCCCGTCAAGCCAGATGGACACTTTTCTTTTCCAGGTTCCGTTTCAAGCTGTCATTCTGTCCAGGGACACAAAACCGAAAAGCTGATGCCCTTTCCCGCTCATGGGAGCAAGATAGTGAGTCTAAGTCCACACATCAACATTTCATTATTGATCCAGTGGCCTTCTCCGCAACAGGAGTTTCAAATCTCACTCCCCCTACAGGGAAAAGATATGTAAAGCCAGCTCTAAGGAAGAAGTTGCTTTGTTGGGCGCATTCTTCAAAATTCGCTGGCCATGCAGGCATTCAGAAAACTTACGAGTTTATCACCAGGTCCTACTGGTGGCCGTCCCTTAAACAGGATGTACAGGACTTTGTCGCCTCTTGTGCTAAATGTGCTCAGCACAAGACTAGTCGTCAGTCTCCTCCTGGGCAATTGATGCCACTGTCAGTGCCACATCGTCCTTGGACGCATATTTCTATGGACTTTGTAACTGATCTTCCAGAGTCTGACAAGTACACCACCATCTGGGTGATTGTTGACCGGTTCACCAAGATGGCTCACTTTGTTCCTCTCACCGGTCTTCCGTCAGCTTCCAAGCTGTCCCAGCTCTTCATCAAAGAGATATTCAAGCTTCATGGGCTGCCTCTTGAAATCATCTCCGATAGAGGAGTCCAATTCGTAGCCAAATTCTGGCGAAGCCTGTGCTCCCTGCTTCAAATCAAGCTAAAGTTTTCCACAGCCTATCACCCTCAAACAAATGGCCAAACGGAGAGGGTGAATCAGGACCTTGAAGCATTTCTCCGCACATATGTCTCTTCTTCCCAAGATGACTGGGCTCAACTTCTTCCATGGGCAGAGTTCTGCCATAATAACCAATATCGTTCTTCATCAAATGTCACTCCATTTCTTGCCAACTATGGGTTTCATCTTTGAGTTCCTGACTTCACTCTGCAACCTGTGTCCTCTGTTCCAGCGGTCGACACGACCATCCGGCAATTCATCAAATCCTGGAAGCTCATTCGTTCTTCACTCCTGAAGGCTTCAAGCAGGTACAAGAAATTTGCCGACAGGAAACGCAGAGCTGTGCCAGCCCTCCGTCCAGGAGATCATGTCTGGTTGTCAACCAAGAATCTCCGATTGAGAGTGCCATCTATGAAGTTCGCTCCCCGATATATTGGTCCATTTCCAGTTGAGCGAGTCATCAATCCTGTAGCTTACAAGCTCAAGTTGCCGCCCTATTTGAAAGTGCCAGCTACATTCCACATTTCGCTGCTCAAGCCGCTGGTTCTGAATCGCTTTCATTCCAAGCTCCCCAAGGCTCCTAAGGTTTGCACCCAGCGTGGAACAGAATATGAGGTCAGTAAAATCTTGGACTCTCGCATCCGATATGGTCGTCTGCAGTATTTGATCGATTGGAAGGGCTACGGCCCCGAAGAACGATCATGGACCAATGCCATCGATGTCCATGCTCCCAGACTCATCCGGGCGTTCCACTCCAAGTTTCCCCGCAAGCCTAAAAGGTGTCCTGGGGCCACCCTTAAAGGGGGGGGGGTGCTGTCACGATCCGAGCTGTCAGACAGACGTTCTTACCGGCTAAGTGCCTCCGCAGGTTCAGCTTGCGGTCCAGACGTCATCCCTGCCGGCGTCCTGTCTGCCGTGCGCCATCACCGCTGCCATCCTCCAGTCCTCTCAGCGCTGCTGAGTCCACGGCTGCGCGGCGCACCGCTCTCCTTGTCCCCAGTGACAGTACTCAGTGCACGGCAATCCATCCGTCCGCTGCCATTGCTCCCAGGATCCAGCATGGTGTGCACAAACACACTTTCCCGCCATAGCAGACATGGGGGCTGCCATGTTCTTCCCAGTCACATGTCTGTACTGTCCAATCCTGAAGGTTCTGATCTCCCAGTCATACCTTCCCGGCCAATCCTGGCCACTCTGTGGGTATAAGTATGCTGGGAGCTCTCAGAACCTTTGCTAGTGCTTCAGTTGTCTCCAGTGTATGGTCAGCTGTCCTTGTCTCCGTGCAAGTGTATTTCCTGCTGGTGTTGTCTCCCATGCTGCAGTGTATTCCAGGTTTTTCCATCTCCTGTGAAGTCCAGGTTATTCCATCGCCTGTGATCCTGCCTCTACAGCCCAGCGACCAAGCCTAGCTCCGGGACTCTGGTCCTTCGATGCTCCAGCATCACCAACCATCGATGTTCCATCATCACCTGTAAATCCGATATTCCGGACCTCCAGCTTCCAAGTCTTCCGTCCGTCATTCCGGACCCACAGTCTCCACGTCCGTCATTCCGGACCCACAGTCTTCACATCCGATATTCCGGATCCGATGTTCCACCATCGATACAATTCTTCAACTCATCTGTAAAGTATTGCAATCTGCATGAACTGTATCATTATTCCTGCATACTTTACTGCCTGTCATATTACAACCATCTGCTCAATAAACTCGGTTGTATTTTACCTTTGACTACTCATTGGCTCCAGGGTGCACTGTCGCGCAGTCCATGCGCAAGGGTCCTCTCCAACCTCCCCGGTTCAGGTACCGGTCCAGGTCCCCACCAGAGGTCTCAGTCTCGTCGACTCAGCCCCCTGGTATGACACCAACAACAGGAGGAAAGATATACATGATATTACAACACGTGATCACCCAGTGATACAGACAATAGAGGGGCTGCTACCCTGTAATTCAGACACTGATTGTATAGAATAGATTGCCTGTATATCATATCTAAGAAGTTTTTTATTAAAACAAGTATTAAAACAACAGAAGAGATAAAATGACACACAGGTTCCTGCACACAGATGTATATTAGGAAATGTCTCTGCTTGTCCATGTGATTCTCACCAGACCGATTTTATGGGACAACCGATGGTGTCTGACTCCTAGAAGCACAGTCCAAGCATATGTTGTTACAGTATCTAACCACGTGGGGATAAGTTTGGTGATGTTTGTGATGTAAACGATGGTCGATCCTCACTGGTTCTGTGCTATGCTTGAATTACAGTTTCAAATCCAATATAGGAGTCCCAAATGATTTCCTAAATGGAAACTGCATCCATACTGGTCCTGGTCTGGTCCAAGCAGAGAGGGATGACCTTTGGGAGAACAAGTGTGTACTAGGAGTTGGTTATATAGGGCCAGTACGAATTGTTCTGGGTGACACTCTATATGTAGATCCTTTACCTATTAGGTAAAGATTTAGATTTTGTATTTTACATTGCACAAGTTGTGTTTTAGATCTTAGATTTTTTTGGAAAAAGTGAAAGAGAGACCAAGAGTAGATACACTGGAAGATCAATAAATAGTTCCACCTCTCATTCCATGTTCAGGACATATAGATAAATCGGTACTTGTTTCCTAGCACGGCACCTATCGCATTGTATACCATAAGCCTTACAATGGTACGTGATGCGATGTTACGCGATGGCACCCGATGTTATACAATTTAATATCGTATACCATCGTATATGGCATAGAATGGCATACAATGTGATGGGATACGATTTTAAATTGTATAAGCACCTTAATGGGTGTTTTCAATGTTAAATGGCCCCCCTATAAGATTATTAATTTAATAAGCACCGTAAGGGGTGCTTACAATGTTAAAAGCACCCCCACGCCACCCACACTATCAACGGCAACCCGAAGCAGTAAAGTAATACGCTTCCCCTTGCGGGGCTCGCTGCGCTCGCCATGCTTTGAGCTCGGTGGCTCGCTGCGCTCGCCACACTATATAAAATCAACTCCACGCCGACGTAGATAGTGGGGGTATAAAAAGGTCAGAGGACGCGTACCGCCGCCCCTCGCGAGCTCGCTGTGCTCGCCATGCTTCGGGTTGGCATTGAGTGGGGGTGGTGTGGGGGTCCATTTAACATTGTAAGGCTTATACATTTAAAAATAGTATAGGGTGCTTAAAAACAAGTACTGATAAATCTATCCCACTTTGAGCATGAAATAATAACAATTAAAAAAATGCTTAAATCGCATCACATGTGGCTATATGGCATGCGATGCGATACAATTCATAAGATGTCATACGATTGAAAATCATGGGCGCCGTGCTAGGAAACAAGTACCGATAAATCCGCCCCACTTTGAGCATGAAATAATAACAATAAAAAAAAATGAAATAGATAAAAATGGATTATAAACTTACTAAGGTTGGAATTGGTGAAGTAAATCTACATCAAATAACATATAATCAGTCCATGAGACAGAGGATAGATAGTATTACAAACCTTAGAGGCACTTTTAAATAATGACTCTAAAATGGAAAAAAAAAAACTACATTACACACTATATTCATCACAAGAGTCACAATCACAGACACAATTTTGGTGGGGTGTTCAAGTGGTTAATGCGCATAAATTATAAAAATGCAGCCTGCTAGTGAACCATAGGGAGGATACCTTCCCCCTGTAGATAGAATTCTGTATAGTAGGTATATGGCACAGCTTGGCGCAAATTTATAACAAAAATGTGTGAGTTGTTTGTATTTAAAACAACTTTTATTGACATCAATATTTTTTAAAAAACAGATTTCTTTAAAAACATATAATTATACATACAAGGTACACATGGACATCTCAATGGTTCTTTAAAATATAAAGAATACCTCACCCTATGACTGGATTGCGGTGGGCTAACTTTGAATATATCAAATCTGCGGCACCACCGCAGAAGATGTGAGGGTGGAAGTCCCAGGGTAAAGTGCAAGTGCGTCCCCTTTCAATGGATGTCCAAGTGTCCAATGGTGGGTGTATGAACACCAGCGTGTAGCAGCAATGCGTTTCGAGGAGTAATCCTCTTCTTCAGGCTGTATGCTATGCCTGTGCTGGCCAGGGTTATTTATACCCCTTTCCTATTGGCACCAATAAGATGCTAACCAATCAAAATTGCGGCATTTTCCCGCATTTTTCTCCGCTTACCGGAAGTGATCTGCGTTCCAGCAGTCACTTCCGGTTTGCGTTCCACCTCTTCTCTACTTCCTACTCGAATGGACTAATTTCTCCAGCGCAATAACCGGAAGTGTTCTGCGTTCCAGCAGACACTTCCGGTTTGCGTTCCACCTGCGTATCCGCACTTTCAAACTTTCTGTTGAGGCTGGGCTTCAGGATCTCAGCATTGTGAGGGAGCTTTACTGGCGTCCTTTTCTTAGAAGCTGCTTGCAGGAGCTTGATCTTTTTGTTCACCATATTTCTGGATGATCGCTCTTCCCTTTTACAATTTGATAGATGTTCTGTCCACCATCTTTAGTGTGGGCAGAGGAAGGGCATAGCGATTTTCATCATATTTTACATTCGGATTTCATTCATTACTCTCCTCACCTACTGTGCCATACTTCGTATTCCGGCATAGTCCATCCCTTTTACCGGGAGAGTAATGATTAACATAATAATCCACTTGTAGGTTTGATCCGGAAATACATAAAAATGGAGTAGAAAAGAGGAACATGTTAGGAGGTATAAAACAAATGAATAATAAAAGGCTTATAAAAAGACTTATAAAAACAACTATATCAATACTAGTACAATGTTAAAAGGTTACTCTTCTAAAAACCATTTGAGTTCAAAGTCAACATTGTGACCATTGGGTAAAAGTGTGTCTAAAAGAAAGATCCATTTCATTTCGTTTTTTGCTAAAACAGTTTCCACATCACGATTTTTCCAATGGGCAATGACCTGTTGTATGCCTATGAATCTTTTTATGGAGCTTTCGCATTTTTTATGATGTTTTAAGAAATGCTCAGATAGTGGATGAGTGATTGCACCTTTACGGATATTGTAAATGTGCTCCGCTGATCTTAATTTTAGATTTCTTTTTGTTTTCCCAATGTATATTTTGTTGCATTCACATTCTAGAAGGTATATCACATTTCTACTGTGGCATGTGATGAATTGATTTATTTTATACTTTATACCATTTACTTCAAATGTGGTTGCTTTCTTTTCGTATGGTTTATGTGAAGTAGCCCTACACATTAGGCAGGAGCCACATCTGTGGAAGCCTTTGTTTCTTTCGCTTCCACTTTGTTTTTCTTGTAAGGCGCTTTTTACCAGTAAATTTTTCATAGAAGGCGCCCTTCTGTATATGAAATTGGGCCTTTCGGGAATATGTTTCCCTATCACTGGATCATCCAACAAAATTCTCCAGTTGTTTTTAATAATTAATTCCACTTTTTTGTGGTACGATCCATATTTCGTAAAAAAGGCCCACTCTGTCAAGTTCGAATTTTTTCACATCTTTTGTGGGGATTTGGGTTTTAGCAATTCTGATCTTTCTATATTGTTAATTTTTACTCTTGAGTCTCTCAAAAGGTTTTCAGAATATCCCTTTTGTCTGAATCTTTGGTCCAATTCATCATATTGTTGTTCCAAAACCTTGTGTTCTGTACAATTCCTTTTGAGACGTTTGTACTGTCACAAAGGAATGTTTTTTAACCATCTTTCATGGTGCTCACTGTTTATTTCTATGTATGAATTGGAGTCCGTTATTTTTCTGTGTGTTTTAGTTTGTATTTTTCCATCCTCAATGTATATATTCAGATCCAAGAATACTAATTCCGTCTTACTAGTATTAAAAGTCAAATTTATATTAAAATTATTGGTGTTTAAAAACTCACAAAAACCACTTAAAATATCATCACTTCCTTTCCATATGAATAAAATATCATCAATGAACCGCCACCAGGCTACCAGGCCCGCCCCCTCCGCCAACCTATCATCGACCACTCCGGTCTCCCAGAAGGCCATAAACAGGTTGGCATAACTAGGTGCAAACCTGGTGCCCATGGCGGTCCCTTTTATCTGAATATAAAAACTTCCATTAAAATAAAAATAATTATTGTTTAAAATGAAAGCTATGGATTCAATTATAAAATCTTGCAGATCTTGGGAGTAATTGCTTTTTGTTAAAAAAATATTTTATTGCCTCCTGCCCTTTTTCCCACTCTATAATTGTATAGAGGGTACTTACATCTGCACTAATGAGGGTACAGTCTGTGTCCCATTTTATATTTTCCAATTTTCGTAATACGTCTCCCGTATCTTTTAAGAATGAAAGAGTTTTCGACACAAGCGGTTGAAGGTAGAAATCTACGATGGCCGATAGATTTGACGTAATGCTACCGGTTCCAGTAATGATGGGACGACCCGGTGGTTTAGTTTGGTGCTTGTGTATTTTGCGAAGAACGTAAATTGTAGGGGTGGAGGGGTGTGAAATATTTATGAAATCCAGTTCTTCTTTTGATAATACCCCTTTATTGAAGGCTTTTTCGCTCAGGGTTTTTAAATTTTCTATTATTTTAGAAGTAGGATCGCTCCTTAACTTTTTGTATGTGAGCTGATCACTTAACTGTCTATCTATTTCTTTAATGTAATCCGTTTTATTTAAGATTACAACCCCCCCCCCGCCTTATCGGCTGGCTTTATGATGATATCCTCATTATTTTTAAGGGATTCGATGGATTGCCATTGTTTTTTGGTGATGTTTTTAGTTTTAGATGGTTCTACTCTTCTCAATTCTTTAGAGACAATGGAGTTGAAGCATTCTATGCTCCCCCCCTTTACGTGCTTTGGGTAAAATTTAGATTTTTTCTTTAAGGAAGTGGTGTTTATGGGTTCTTCTATTTCTATGTCTTCAGTTTTATCATCACTGTTTTTCATTAGAAAGAATTTTTTTATGCTTAACTTCCTTATAAACTTTTGTAAGTCCACAAATAACTCAAAAGGATTCACTTTTGCTGTGGGGGCGAACTTAAGTCCTTTCTCTAAGGTTTTTATTTCTTCCTCTGAGAGTTTATGATCGCTTAAGTTGAACACTTTACCAGCACAATTTGTATCAACAATGGGAATATTTTTGGGAATCTTTTGGGGGCGGTTTCTTTTGGATCCCGTACCCCCTCTTTTTCCTCTGTGAGTTTTTTTATTATTATTATTTATTCTTTTCTCGGTGGTCTGGGTTCCCGACCTAAAAAAGGTTTTTGGGGCCTAAAATTATTGGTTTGGGTTCTGAGGTCGTGATTTTGGAATCTAAAATTATTTGTAGTGGGTCTATATTGATTCCCCTGTCGACCATATTCTGATCTATTTTCTGATTCATTTTGATTCCTTTTTGGTAAATAATCACGTTGGTTGGGAGTTTTTACAAATACAGGTTTACTCCACCTTTTTGGTGTTTGATGGAAATTTTCAACCTGTCTTTGATATTTGTTGGGTTCTCTATTATTGATCCGCCAATTGGCCCTACTAAAATTTCTTTCCCCTTGTTGGTAAGAACGATTATTAGGTCTTTTGATGTTTTTTTGTTTTTATTTTTATTTTTATTTTTGTTGAATTCTTTTTGATTTTCATCTTGTGGGATTGTTAAATCAATTTGATCTTTTACACTTTCAATACCCATATCTCTAAGTAATTTTTTATTTTTTCTAATTTGTAGATCCTTTGTATTTCTTTCCAACTTTGATAAAATAATTTTCTCTTTGGAAATTACTTCCTCAGAGTTAGCATGTGGTTCTACCAATGCTTTCAGTCTGTCGATTTCTTTATTAATATCTGACAGATCTCTTTGTCTTTCTTGTATAATCAAATCAGTTAAGGCTTTAGAGCAACTGTGTAGGATGTTATTCCACTCTATTTTGAAGCCTTCTCTGGTTGAATTAAAGGAGGGAACTTTTTCCAAACGTAAACCATTTGGTACTAGGTTTTTGCTTAGATACTGTTCCAGAGTGGTTGCCTCCCACCAGAGTCTGTTTTCTTTTAACATACATTTTTCAAGGTTGGCAAGAATACTATTTAAATCACCATCTTTGGCTATAATATTTTCTAATTCTGTACAAGAAAAGATATCTTTCAAATTTCTCCTGTTTTCCCTAAATGAAAACATTTTCTGCAGCAAATACACTTGATGGTATCTTGTAGACGTACAATTTTGGTGGGGTGTTCAAGTGGTTAATGCGCATAAATTATAAAAATGCAGCCTGCTAGTGAACCATAGGGAGGATACCTTCCCCCTGTAGATAGAATTCTGTATAGTAGGTATATGGCACAGCTTGGTGCAAATTTATAACAAAAATGTTTGAGTTGTTTGTATTTAAAACAACTTTTATTGACATCAATATTTTTTAAAAAACAGATTTCTTTAAAAACATATAATTATACATACAAGGTACACATGGACATCTCAATGGTTCTTTAAAATATAAAGAATACCTCACCCTATGACTGGATTGCGGTGGCCTAACTTTGAATATATCAAATCTGCGGCACCACCGCAGAAGATGTGAGGGTGGAAGTCCCAGGGTAAAGTGCAAGTGCGTCCCCTTTCAATGGATGTCCAAGTGTCCAATGGTGGGTGTATAAACACCAGCGTGTAGCAGCAACGCATTTCGAGGAGTAATCCTCTTCTTCAGGCTGTATGCTATGCCTGTGCTGGCCAGGGTTATTTATACCCCTTTCCTATTGGCACCAATAAGATGCTAACCAATCAAAATTGCGGCAATTTCCCGCATTTTTCTCCGCTTACCGGAAGTGATCTGCTTTCCAGCAGTCACTTCCGGTTTGCGTTCCACCTCTTCTCTACTTCCTACTCGAATGGACTAATTTCTCCAGCGCAATAACCGGAAGTGTTCTGCGTTCCAGCAGACACTTCCGGTTTGCGTTCCACCTGCGTATCCGCACTTTCAAACTTTCTGTTGAGGCTGGGCTTCAGGATCTCAGCATTGTGAGGGAGCTTTACTGGCGTCCTTTTCTTAGAAGCTGCTTGCAGGAGCTTGATCTTTTTGTTCACCATATTTCTGGATGATCGCTCTTCCCTTTTACAATTTGATAGATGTTCCGTCCACCATCTTTAGTGGGGGCAGAGGAAGGGCATAGCGATTTTCATCATATTTTACATTCGGATTTCATTCATTACTCTCCTCACCTACTGTGCCGTACTTCGTATTCCGGCATAGTCCATCCCTTTTACCGGGAGAGTAATGATTAACATAATAATCCACTTGTAGGTTTGATCCGGAAATACATAAAAATGGAGTAGAAAAGAGGAACATGTTAGGAGGTATAAAACAAATTAATAATAAAAGGCTTATAAAAAGACTTATAAAAACAACTATATCAATACTAGTACAATGTTAAAAGGTTACTCTTCTAAAAACCATTTGAGTTCAAAGTCAACATTGTGACCATTGGGTCGTGATGTGGAAACTGTTTTAGCAAAAAACGAAATGAAATGGATCTTTCTTTTAGACACACTTTTACCCAATGGTCACAATGTTGACTTTGAACTCAAATGGTTTTTAGAAGAGTAACCCTTGTGTCGACCTTTCTGTGTTGATTTTTTCTTGTGGCAATTTGCGGCACCCCAGCGACCCCCCTCCCGTGATTCACGCCCCCTTCCCATGATTCACGTCACCCCCGCGCACCCCCCTCCCGCAATTCGCTACCCCCCCTCACGCAATTCACGCCCCCTCCCGCGATTTGCTGACACCTGCGCCCCCTCCCTCCCTTGATAAACGGCACCCCCATGCCCCTCCCGCAATTCACGGCACCCCTAAGCCCCTCTTTAGTCCCCCGTATACTCACACACCCCTATCACTACCCAGCTTCCTGCTCTCCTGAACCGTAACTTCCATCACTGGGGAATCGCTGACGCTGTTTTGCCCACATGCCCCTATCATGCCTTATAGCCTAGCCTCCTGCTCTCATGCACCCTAACTCCCACCCAGTAGGAGGAGACACTGACTCAGGGCCACCATCCTGTACTGCCACGCTGGACCCTCACCCACTGGCAGAAGCTGCACAGTATCTCCCACCCTCCACTTTAGTCCCCCTTATTCCCACACACCCCTATCACTACCCAGCCTCCTGTTTTCCTGTGTCGTGACCTCCGCCAGTGGGGAGCCGCTGACTCAAAAACACCCTACTATACTATTGCACACACACACACACACGCCTAAACAACATGCACGCACAGCCCCCCCCACACCCACAAATGTCACTGTACCATCCACACTATCAATGTACATCTTACTCTGTAACTGCTTTTTAATTAAACAAAACAATACACACCACTTCCACATCATATGCTCTCTATTTAACACATTTCACCTATAACTCAAGTTGCAATACAGGTATCTTTCATACAATTCTAACCATATTTCTCACAATACAAACGTTCACAAATTAAGGGGGCGCAGCCCCTTACGACGGTGTGAAGTGCGCCCGTAGGGCGCGATGAATCACCTAGTTAAGAATAATTAATTAAACGTTCATCAAAATAGCTCACTACATCCCAATTATTTTTATTTAATGTGATTATTATATAGATTTCAACAACTATATTTAATATTTGAACCATACAAAAGCATTTGCTAAAATAATAATATAATTTTATATCACAGAGAGCAATAATGTTTATAATAATAAATATGAATTGCCATCATAAAACTAACCAATAAAACCATAGAAATGGGATCATTGGGTAGACATGCATTACGGTTGACATGGATTAGTATTTATCGCAGTATATAATTCCAGTCTGCTGTTGCCGCTGGCTACCAGTATTATTTATGACAGTATATAAAAATCCAGTCTGCTGTTTCCACTGGCTACCAGTATTTATCGCAGTATATAATTCCAGTCTGCTGTTGCCGCTGGCTACCAGTATTATTTATCACAGTATATAAAAATCCAGTCTGCTGTTTCCACTGGCTATCAGTATTTATCGCAGTATATAATTCCAGTCTGTTGCCACTGGCTACCAGTATTTATTGCAGTATATAATTCCAATCTGCTGTTTTCACTGGCTACCAGTACTATCAGTCCAGGGGTGCCCACATGTGTGCTGTATCCATCCAGGGGTGCCCATATGTGTGCTGTATTTGTCCAGGGGTGCCCCCATGTGTCCTGTATCAGTCCTGGGGTGCCCGCATGTGTGCCGTATAATTCCAGGGGTGCCCCATGTGTCCCATATCAGACCAGGGGAGCTGCCCTTTTTTTAAATGAAAGTAAAATTAAGGTGTTTTTTTTTTTTACTGCAAGGGCTGTTAAATGCGCTGTAGTCCAGGGGTGAGCCAAGAGTGCTGTATAATTCATGGGCTGTTGCTAAGTAAGGTGTGCTGCTCTTTTTTATAATTAAAAGAATACACATTTTTATTTTTTACTGCAGGAATTTGTCTGCCGTATAATTGCATGCCTGCCGCCATGTGTGCCATAACAGTCCAGGGGTGCCACCATCTGTGCCGTATAATTCCTGGGGTATGCCAAGTCTGCCGTATAATTCATGGGGTGCTGCCAAGTGTGCTGTATTAGTCCAGGGGTGATGCTAAGCGTGCCATATCAGTCCAGGGGTGATGCTAGGTGTGCCGTATCAGACTAGGGGGGATGCTAAGTGTGCCATATCAATCCAGGGGTGATGCTAAATGTGCCATATCAGTCCAGGAGTGATGCTACCTGTGCCATATCAGTCCAGGGGTGATGCTAGGTGTGCCGTATCAGACTAGGGGGGATGCTAAGTGTGCCATATCAGTCCAGGGGTGATGCTAAATGTGCCGTATCAGTCCAGGGGTGATGCTACCTGTGCCATATCAGTCCAGGGGTAATTCTAGGTGTGCAGTATCAGCCTAGAGGGTATGCTAAGTGTGCCATATCAGTCTAGTGTTTGTGCCGCACACTTGTGTGGCTTATCATAGTTATCCAGCTACCTCGGTGCAACCTTTTGCCCTAAAAACAATATTGTAAGGTGTGAGCTGTTCAGAATAGACTGTAAATGAGTGGAAATGAATGTTATTGAGGTTAATATAGCGTAGGAGCAAAAAAGTAAAAAAAAATCTGCGATTTTAGCAGTTTTTATGCTTTTTTAACAAAAAAATCAGAACCCAAAACCCGAAAAGTGGCCGGTGCACATCTCTAATTATAGGTAGAGCTTAGGGCTTCAATGAGATTATCCAACACTGATCCTGTATTGTCCTATATTACACTTTCCCACATATTTATTTTAATATTAGAATTGGAATCAGCGCTACTGCTGTCACTGATAGTACATGGATGCTCCTGTTCCATAGTCTGATCCATGGCTGACAACAGGAGGAAAGATATACATGATATTACAACATGTGATCACCCAGTGATACAGACAATAGAGGGGCTGCTACCCTGTAATTCAGACACTGATTGCATAGAATAGATTGTCTGTATATCATATATAAATAGTTTTTATTAATACAAGTATTAAAACAACAGAAGAGATACAATGACACACAGGTTTCTGCACACAGATGTATATTAGGAAATGTCTCTGCTTGTCCATGTGATTCTCACCAGACCGATTTTATGGGACAACCGATGATGTCTGACTCCTAGAAGCACAGTCCAAGCATATGTTGTTACAGTATCTTACCACGTGGGGATAAGTTTAGTGATGTTTGTGATGTAAATGATGGTCGATCCTATAATTATATATAATAATAACAACAGTCCCAATGCCATTATCAGAGTCCCAATAGAAACTGCATCCATACTGGTCCTGGTCTGGTCCAAGCAGAGATGGATGTCCTTAATGTGGGAAAACAAGTGTGTGCTAGGAGTTGGTTATATAGTAAATCAGAGATTTGGGGCCAGAAGGAAGTGTTCTTGGTGATAGATGCAGATCATTTGTCTATTAGGTAAAGGGTTAGATAAGGTCCTTATGTATTTAACATTGCACAAGTTGTGTTTTAGATTTATTGTTGAAAAGTGAAAGAGAGACCATAAGGAGATACATTGGAAGATCAAAACCTTGTTCTACCTCCCATGCCATATGCAGGATATATGGATAAATCTATCCCACTTTGAGCATCAAATAGTCACAATTTTAAATAACATGAAACAGATAAAAATGGATTATAAACTTACTAAGGTTAAGTATTGGGGAAGATAATCGACATCAGGTAACATATATGTAATCAGTCCATGAGACAGAGGATAGATAGTATTACCAACATTAGAAGCACTTTTAAATAATGACTCTAAAATGAAAAAAAAAAAAAAGTACATTACACACTATATTCATCACAAGCGTCACCATCACAGACACAAGACACAATATTAAAGCTAGTTCTGGTCACAAAAAGATTCAAAAAAACATACACAAGATATTTTTTTTTAGATATCACAAACTGCAAAAAATCCGTTTTATAAATAAAATAATACATTTTCTTACAGCAGACTACAGTCACCTTTTTTAATTTTAAAGGCTAAAAAATGTAATAGAAATAATTGTGCCAAATCAATCAAACAGACCAACACTATTGAGAAACCATTAAGAATATATAAAGTTTCATCTAAATAACTCTCTAGATATCAATTCATTTTATTTAATGTGATTGTTATATAGATTTCAACAACTATATTTAATATTTGAACCATACAAAAGCATTTTCTAAAATAATAATACAATTTTATATCACAGAGAGCAATAATGTTTATAATAATAAATATAAATTGCCATCTTATAACCACCCTATAAATCCCTAGAAATGGGATCATTGGGTAGACAGTAAATTGGTCGACAAGCATTATGTCAACATGCATTAAGGTCGACATGCAGGAAGGTCATCATCACTGAAGGTTGACATTGATTAGATCGACAGGGTCATTAGGTCGGCACAAGCATTAGGTCGACATGCAGAAGGTCTCCGGTCGAAAGGTCGACATGTTTTTTTTAAATTGTCCCGAATTTCGACACAGTCGACATGGACACTGAAACATAGAACCACGTCCCCATTCTCCCACCACACCCTAGTGCACGCGCGTCTCAGTCAGATGGAGAGCCGGGCTGCTGGCGGATCGCCAGCAGTGAAGTTCTGGCGATTCGCCAGCAAGAGGCAGCCTGGCTCCATCTGTAACTCAGGCAGATTCCGACACGGGTTATCAGCCAGATCAAAACGGTACCTCTCTGTCTTCCCATATCTCCTTTCTACAGGCATTATGCTTTAGCACGTGCATACAGATATTGATACATACATCTCACCCTTATTTCACCTTAACAGCCCCACCACTGGAGACTTCCGGTTCCGGCATGGAGAGGTGAGCAGCTTCTCTCCGCCGCTCCGTTACCCGCCCGCATATTTTAGCTATATTCAACCTGAATTCCCCACGCCGACACCACTCACGATCACCCCGTCGTCCACACGCTAGAATGGACACTAAACTGAACCCGGGGATCGGAGGACAGAGCGCTGCTGCGCCACAGCAGCAGCGACATGAAAAACGAAGGGGAGATCACAGTATGGCGTCAGACCCGGACAACGCCCGAGGCACGCCAGCAGCAAAAAAAACCATCACGGAAGATGGAAGCTCCCCTCTGGATGTACATAACACTCAAGGTATGTCCCCAGCAGCCCAGAAAGATTTCACAGCGCTAATACAGGCAGCGATACAGCCATTACTGCAAAATGCTGTGGGAGAAATTACTGCGCAAATGGGGAAGCTTAACACAAGGCTGGAGGTGGCGGAGGCTCAAATTGATAGCAACATGGGGGAACTACTCACGCTGAGGAAAACTGTGACCAAGCTAGAAAAAGAGCAGAGATACCTTAGGGATGGTCTGGAAAACGCAGAAAATAGGGCCAGACGCAATCATTTAAGGATCTCTGGGATACCTGAGTCAGTGAAAGGGGCTCAATTGGAACATTTTATCAGGAATACTGTTCCTATGCTGCTAAATATAACAGCTCAATGTCCAGACATTGTAATTGAGCGTGTACATAGGCTGGGCCAGATAGACCCCCAGAGGAAAGTCCGTCCAAGGGTGGTAATCTTTAAAGTCTTGAATTTTCTGCACCGCCAAATTATATGGTCTGCCTCCAGGAAAAATAACCCAGTAAACTGGGAAGGTCATCCACTTAGATTTTTTCAAGATTTTTCGGTGGCCTTGTCAAAAGAAAGACGCTCTTATTCTACTGTATGCTCAGACTTGGTTAAAGCAAACCGGAGATTTTATATGATGTATCCTGCCTGCCTGCGTATTTTTTCGGGGAATGGTTTTAAAGATTTCAAGTCGGCAAGGGAAGCAGAGGATTTCCTTAAAAGAGAAACTAATGGATTCAATCCAGATGACATCTCTGACACAGCCTATCCCCCAGAAGGATGAAGTCTTCATGGACCCCCATACTGTTCTTTGGAAGCGAACTCTTAATCATGTCGGACTGACAACTTGCTTTTGACATGAATAAGGCTATAGACATACGACTTTCTTACCAGGGGACTATGTCTACAATTAAGCCATTGACCTTGAAGGACTGGTTCTTTCTGATGAGTATACTATTATATTTTCTTGTTCTTTTTCTTCATATGAAGTATAGGTGTGGAGGAAATGTTTTACACAAATTAAGCCGATAAAGGCTTATAGTTTGGCTCTAGTAGCCAGGTATAGTTTTAATATAGCTACATGTAACTTGTTTAATAATTGGCGGGGGCGGGTAAATGGAGCTTGCTGGACTAAGTTAATGTGAATTTAGGAATTGAGTCTGCAGATCTGGGTCCGTCTGACGTCCCCAGGTCTCATAGATACTGGCAGTCCATGTACCGTCTTATGTTAGCTGCTTTTTTTCAGTTTTTGTATGTCCTTATTTGTCTGATGTTCCCTTCATGTGCTTTCCTTCCTGTTCCCCACTCCCTGAAAGAAAATCCGATATATAACTCAGTATGTGTACTAATTAGATTCTATGATGGCACTTAAGATCGCCTCTCTAAATATAAGGGATATACATACCCCGGCAAAAAGAAGAAAGCTTTTATCTTATCTAAACAAACAAAACATAGATTTAATTTGCCTCCAAGAAACACATTTGATGCCCCCTGAGGTCAAAAAACTCCAGATGATGGGGTGGAAGGTACTGGGATCCTCGTCACTGAGTTCTAAGTCATGTGGGGTTGTTACCCTAGCTAAAAAATCCATAGATATCCAAGTCGGATCTGTGTTCTCTGACCCTGGTGGTAGGATACTAATAGTAAAGGCGGTGGTAAACAAGTTGAATATTACAATCGGCAATATATATGCCCCTACGGGATACAAAAATCTTTTTTTACAGAACTACTAGCCCGGCTACATACTTATGACCCCACTTCCCTGATTTTATGTGGGGATTTAAATTTAATTTCGTCGATAGGGTTAGATCGCTCATCAAAAAAATCCAAAATGACACACCTCCCAAAAATAGGGGTCCCATATCTAAACAAAATGCTTAATTTGGTGGATGCGTGGAGGATTCATAATCCGATAGAAAGGAATTACACATGCCTCTCCCTTACTCATGACTCATGGTCCCGCATCGATTATATTTTGGTAGCGGAGCCCTTATTTACAAGAGTATCTGTGCCTGAAATTGCACCACCAGTTTTGTCTGATCATGGCATGGTCTCATTGGTACTGGAACTCCACGCACCCTCCAAAGCAAATCCACTATGGAGATTCCCCTCCCACTTGGCACACTCTAAGGAACTTCAAGCTCATATTGAAAAGGTTTGGGCTCACTTCCAATTAGATAACGAGGGACATCAGGAAACTGAAGCCATGGTATACTGGCAAGCAGCAAAAACGGTATTACGAGGAGAAATAATTTCCTTCCTCTCTCATCAAAAGAAAATCTAAATAAAAAGTACGTGAAAATCCAATCGGAACTATCCGAAGCCTTTACTACATTTAAGCAGTCCCCCAGCACATTGACTAAGGCTAGGTTTTTACTAGCTCAGACTCAAAGTAATGAGTACTTGCTAAACATAGGGGACAAGTATATTTTCAATGTTAGCTCCAAATTTTATAGGTTTGGGAATAAGATTGGAAAGATGCTAACTAAAGGCCCCCATACACTATACGATTTTGGGACGATTTCATCCGATTTCGGCACTTTGGGCCGATAACCGGATGAAATCGCCCCAAAATCGCAGGTGTGTGATGTATGATCCGATCCGATGCGCGGTCCCGTGCGCATCGGACCGGATCAGGGAGGTCGGACGGTCAGCACATAAGATCATCCGACCTCCCTGTACTGCTATGCATATGCCTGCCCACCTGTCAGGCATATGCATGCAGACACCGGGGGGCGGGGGAGCACGGCGGGCAGACACACTGACCTGACTGGGCACTGGGCAGCTGTGATCAGAAATAGCAGCGGCAGTAGTGGGGGCGGGCGGTGGCAGTAGTGGGGGCGGGCGGCAGCTCACAAATAAGTTCCCGGCGGGTGATGCTGACCTGGCCGGCATGCTGTGGTCTCAAATACAGTAGTAGCGCTGCCGCTGCGGGACGCACAGCGGCGGCTATTAGATTTTCAAAATAGCTGTCAAATGACCGGCCGTTCTGTGATTGGCTGAGAGCTCTCTCAGCCAATCACAGAACGGCCGGTCATTTGACAGGAATTTTGAAAATCGAATAGCCGCCGCTGTGCGTCCCGCAGCGGCAGCGCTACTACTGTATTTGAGACCACAGCATGCCGGCCAGGTCAGCATCACCCGCCGGGAACTTATTTGTGAGCTGCCGCCCGCCCGCCCCCACTACTGCCGCCGCCCGCCCCCACTACTGCCGCTGCCCGCCCCACTGCTCCTCACCGCCCTGCAGCTCCCCATTTGTTTTACATGTGATAAATCGCATGCGATTTATCACATGTAAAATCTGGCTCATCAAGTGCCAAATTTTATGTGAGCCTCCCGGGGAGCTGCCGGGCGGCTCACAGGAGAATTGGGTCCGACTTGTCCTAAGGACAAGTCGGCCTAATGTATGGGGGCCTTAACCTTTTGCAGGGCTCTAGGCATAAAACTTCTGTCCAGCCATTGCTATTAGAGGATGGTACATTGTCGACTACAGATTCTCAAATTGCGGGCATTCTTAAAAAATACTATGAAACACTATATTCTGCTTCCAGTCATGACCTGGAAGAACAGGGTCTTAGACCTGAGGTTCGATCGGCTGCGACCCCTTCTCCTCTTTCAGAGATGGCTGCCTACTGGGACTTATTACCGTTCCCGCAGGTGCCAGAAACATTAAAAAATGCTTTAGTTAGGTCAATATCAGAGGAGGAGGTGCTATGGGCGATTGGCAGGTTAAAACTTGCTAAAGCGACGGGCCCTGATGGGTTTACTAATGAATTTTTTAAAATGATGGCTCCACAAATAGTGAAACCTCTGACGAAGGGCTTTAACTTTATTATGGAAAGTGGTACCTTACCTAATTATTTTTCAGATGCCATTATCAAAGTCCTACCAAAAAAGGACCGCTGTCTTAATCTACCAGGTTCTTATAGGCCTATATCACTCCTAAACACTGAGTATAAACTGTTTACAAAAATAATTGCGGAAAGAGTAAAAGGAATTCTTCCGGCTATTATACATAAGGACCAGACCGGGTTTATCACGGGCAGGCACTCTGTTGCCAATGTGAGAAAACTGCTGGCAGCGATTCAGAAGTCGAGCGCCTCCTCGGCGTCCAGTGGAGTTGATAATTTGGTCCTCACGCTGGACGCCGAGAAGGCATTTGACATGGTGCTATGGCCCCACTTATTTCAATGCATGACAAATTTTGGTTTTCCCTCTAAATTCGTGGATATAATCCGCACACTATATTCATCTCCCAAATCGACAATAGCGTGCAACGGGCTTTTATCAGTTCCTTTCAATTGCAAAGGGGTACTCGCCAGGGGTGTCCGCTGTCTCCGCTTTTATTTGTGATTGCAGTGGAACCCTTCGCGATAGCCATTCGTACATCACCCCTAATACAGGGGATTAAGGTGCACCAAGAAGAGATTAAAATTGCATTGTTTGCAGATGACACCCTTATATTTTTGTCAAATCCCTCTCATTCTCTACCGGCTATTCTCCACCTTATTAAATCCTTCGGGGAAAGATCGGGGTATAGGGTTAATATTACAAAATCTGAAATACTATTACTGGGCGCCAAGTCTAAACAGCCGGCACAGACGCTTGATTTTCCCTTCCCAATTTGTCAGAATCATTTCAAATATTTGGGAGTCCAGGTGGGTGGCGATCTTGATAAACTATATACAAATAATTATGGACCCATAATATCACAAATAACAACCAAGTTGGAGGGTTGGAAGGACCTACCGATTTCCTTAATGGGCAGACTGGCAGTGATAAAGTCTATTATTATGCCAAAAATACTGTATCGTGCACAGATGTTGCCTATTGCTCTGAAAAAAGTTGACATGGCCAAATTGGATTCACTATTTTCTAAATTTATTTGGATGGGTAAACGCCCCAGAATAGCCAAGGTTAAACTTAAAACCCCCACATCAGAAGGGGGACTGGGTTACCCAGACATTCAGAGCTATATCTTGGCTATCCATTTAAGGTATATCAGAGATTGGCTCTTAAACAAATCTACGTATACAGACAGGGCCTTAGAGAGAAACATTTTCCATCCCTACTCGCCAGGAGCTTTGTTGCAGATGAAACGGGGTGAAATACCACCAGAGGTCAGAGAGCACATCCTTTTTAGAGATACTTACTCGGCATGGATCCAAATCAATAAAATTACTAAGGAAAATCCACATGAAACTCACTATGTACCTTTATGGGGCAACCCGGCTTTCCCCCCCACCATCATGGATTTAAGATACATCATTTGGAGAGATAAGGGGTTAGACCTAGCAAATAAAATTTGACCCAGGGGGCGACGCATTCTCGTTTGGAGACCTAGCTTTGAGGTATGACCTCCCTAACACACACCTATTTATGTATTACCAGGCAAGACACTTCTCAGCCGGCCTTGCAATCAGGAAAAAAGAACTTCCAGTTATTAAACTACGATCACAGATTAGTAGCATAGAGACACTATTGGTTTATATAACTACTAAATCTTATAAATTAAATATGCTATATAACCTACTAATATCTAATACTTTTGTTACTAATGTACATTGGGATATGTTGGCCGAGAGGTGGAATGCAGATATACCTCAGATTCGGACTGTTAAACAATTAACTTATTTAAATTTGAAGGTATTAAAGTCTCTTAAATCAATATACCTACAAGAAGTGCACATCCGCACATTACATAGGGCTTATATAACACCTTATAGACGCAGGCACATGGTGGTAGAAGAAAAAGGTTTCTGCATTAAATGTGGAATTACCAAGGCAGACTATGCCCACTGTATGTGGGATTGTTGTAAAATCCGAAGGTTTTGGTGTAAAGTAACATCCTTTATTAATCAGATGTTGCAGACTCAATGGAGTATGGAACCCTCAGCATGTATGGGTATATCCTTTGAACACTGGCCTCTGGAATCCATTACCTCAGAGGAATTTCACATTTTAATAACTACAATCACAATAGCCCGAAAGTGTATATTGGTCAAGTGGATCAAAAAGGCAGCACCAACCCTGGAAATGGTTAAGCAAAAGTTACTACAAATTTTATTTTTCGAAAAAAAATATGCTCGATTGGAACAGCAGTCTGGAATACGAAAATTTCATGCTAAATGGTTACCATTCATAAATACAGTGGATGAGAATACTAAATCTAACATTATGTTTAGTATAGAAAATGTCTGATGTTTTGCAATTGTTTGACAATCATATTACATGTGTAACTATTTGAATTAGAAAGAAACATAAGGGTAAAGATAGAGGAAGGGGGTAGAGGTCTTCCTCAGACGAACCCAATCCAACATGATGCGGCTTTCTTAGAGGTGCTGTCTAATGGTTTCTTTAGTACGGACTTGCCATATGAAATAAAACACAGATGTATGGACACTTACCTGCCATGAAGAACAGTACAGAATACTCTCTGTTATATAAAAGCTGCTGTCAGGTAATAAGGCGGACACTGACGCCATTATACCTCTTGCATTACCTGACAATATATTCCCTGGCTACCTGCCTCTATGGATATGTAACATGCAAATTGTCCATACAAATGATGTGAAATTGTTTTATTAATAATCTTACATTAGACTAGTCACTGATTGATAATCTTGGGAAAAATATATACCTACAGCAGACAAGACAGTGTGAGATTATATCCTGATATTGTCATAGTTACTTGTCTTGCACTAGAAATGTGATGTTTCCATGTAAAAGCACATTCACTGGGATAATTGTGTAATTACACCACTAATTGTGTGCTCTCATATCAAGTCACATGACTACTCTCGGGCTGAAGGCAACATTCAAACATGAAATAAGACTATTACTATTGCTGAAGTGTACTTAGCATTGTCTTTTGCCACCCGCCCGCATGTGATGTATTATAAACACACTGTTTATACCTAATTAGATTATCACTGGTAACATCTATGTGTTTCCCTTTTGTACAGTCTGTGATACTAACTATATGTATCCAGTGCTGACAGGATTATAATTACAGGCACTTTCCATTCAGCAACTGTATAACTGGATTATTTACTATGTATATTTAGATCTTACTTGCAGACTAATGCTGTGTACACACGGGGGCTATAGCGGCTATAATCGCTGTCCTAATGTGGATAGCCACTAATACTATTTTCAATTAATATCTTCTATTATGTGAATAGAGGAGATACATTTAAAACAGTGCCCCAATAAAAAGAGAGTGATTTTCCTTCTATTACTGATATGTAGAACAAGTCTTTCTGCTGAAACTCTGGCCAGACAATAGGTGACTCCTAAACAAAAGGTCCCATTGGTGACATAACAGGATGCCAGAGGCTGCTGTGATCTAATTACTATACAAGGTGTTACCCTGCCAGGGTGTAATTAGCATTTCCCATTGTAGTAAGTGACTTTAGGAATATTTACCCCTCATATACAAGACAAGGAGCTGGGCAGGAGAAGCTGCTGTGGTGAATGACTGTATACTAATGTTATGTGACCCTAATTCACATGTCACCTCTCAGTGTAAGAATTACTGCAGGGCATCCTGGGAACTACTGGGAAGAGCTGGGGAGGAGTGACTATAAATAGGCTGTATCAGGCCACTGGGAGCTGATGGAGGAGCTGCTGGATCAGTTACTGGTTGGAGAGCTGGGAGGACGGAGGAGTAAGAGAGAGACAGAGGAAGGATCCCCAGAGTAAGGTAATTATATTATACATAAGATTATGCTGATAATTACACAATCAATTTTACTATTCTTTTGTGAATATTGCCTTGTTATTAGTGATTACATTTTATTTGACCAATATATAATAAGTTATTATTACTATATAATATAATAATATGGCCTTATTCTATGTGTGACATTGCAGTTAAGTATTCATAAATCACTATACAAGTTCATGAAAGGTCACATTCTATGTATAAATATATTAAAGGGACTTTATCATTTTACATCTAAATTGTATGTGTCAGTAATGTAGGGGCAGGAATCATTTAGATGTCACATAATTATACTGTATAATATCATATGTGATACAATATATATATAATCAGTAATATGTACATTATATATCTCTATGTGTTCTTTATCAGTTATATGATATCATGTATAAGTACCATATGGACTATATCTATATATTCTCTATCATACTGTGGGATCATTTGTATAATATATCTGACATAATAAAAGGCTAATGCTGCTCCTCACCTTTATGGGGAATTGGAGTGTTGTGCATGCTGGCAGTCACTAGATGGCGCCCAATGGAGCTTCACGTTTTGCCCTGTTTAGGAGCCGACATTATGGTTATGTTGGCTAGTTACTTGTGTATATATATATATATATATATATATAGAGAGAGAGAGGGCAGGGGGGGGGGCAGTACTCCAAGCATCTTGAATAAATGAAACTCTCAGGCCATCCTATAAGGACAACGTTTCGTTGCTTTTTAATAAGCAATTTCTTCAGGTCATGGCATCCATATATATATATATATATATATATATATATATATATATTTATCCGTTTTTTGTATGTAAAATATAATCAAGGAATGGTGATTCATTGAGATTGTAGCAATAACATACTAGTAACATATATTATGATTAAAGTGTGAGGATACGGGAACTTCTATCACCCAAACACTGCGCACATGAAACAAAAAATATCAGTTGATTTTTCACCACAAACAGATATAGATAACACACAGGAACAAGAGGTAATGGTAGCACAGAAACAATACACAGGTAGTGGCCCAAATAGCCAGTCCTTGTAGAGGATATAGTTCCTCCATTGCTTCTATATTTGCCCATTACAATGTCAATTTTGGCATTTTATTAGGAATTTCTCATTAGATCACATAGTCATTTATATTCCATTCCCAGCTGATGGGCAATCATTGGGATCAGGGCTGCCATCAGAATATGTGGGACCCTGGACTGACATAATAGACAGGGCCCCTTCCCTTTCTAAAGCTGTGTACACACGGGGGCGATAGGGGCTGAAATCGCTGGAAATATGGTCGCTGGTGACCATATTGCCAGTGATGGGAGTGTCCCCCGGTGATAAAATGCAGGGTGCGCTCCCGTTTTCAGCCCCACTCTAATCGCTGGTCACAGGAGCTTGCTCCTGCGACCAGCTGATTACCTCGGTGGCTCCCCCAGCAGAGGTTCACTTTCATCAGAGACCATCTCTGGTCGCTAATGAAAAGGAGACACTACTGAGCATTATATTGCTGAACATTATATCTCCCCGTGTGTACGGGGCTTTAGACAGTCAGCAGCACTGGCCACACTACTCAATCTATACATTGCTTCATGGGAAATGGGAACTTTGTTTATGACAAATTACACTTTATAGACTATAATCCTGGGCCCAATATCTGTCTGGGACTGGATAGAAACTTCTCTGAATGGAGAACACTTAGCACCAGGTGTATTTGATATGTAGGAAGGTTATGTTTCCACTCTACCAAGGGAATTCCAATGTAGAATAGCAGATACTCTAAAATATTCCACGTGGTATGAACAACAGAGAGTCTTGGGAAATATTCCTTACAACATATGACAGGGGGTAATTTCAGCCTTCTCATGTGCGGCTCCTCTCACCCCCTGCCCCTTTCTTATCTTCTCATGCATTGGCTTATGATATATTCATGGACAGCAATACTGCTATTATCTCCACAAAGGTTTCTTGGAGGAGTTTTCATGTATTAATTCCTCATTTATGACAAACTGCACCATATTTATTTGGTATATTAATGGAATGACATTACTGACTATTATATTGTGCTATTTCTTGCCCACTGTATTTGCTATGATATACCATTTGGATGTTTGCCTATTGCCTTGGATATATATCAGTCTCACATGCATTGAATAATCTATTATTACATGTCGTGCTTTATGCAATACAAATTTATTTGAAAATAAAAATAACTAGATCTACACCGGTCATTTCTATATTTTAAATATTGATTTTTTTCGTGTTACAGGTAAAATACAGAAATTCTTTTAAGAACATTAGAAGACATCGCTGAAAGAACATAATTCTCTGATAAAGCCAACTATATATAGTGTTTTCCTATACACCTCTGAAGGATTCACTAAAGACATTCTCATTTTCTGCATGGGAGAAACCTTCCACAGCTAATTTGTATTTTATCGAATACATGATGAGTCTGACAGGAGAGAGACCACATCTGTGCTCTGAGTGTGACAAACGCTTTACACGTAAATCACATCTTCTCAGACATCAGAGGAGTTACACAGGAGAGAGACCACATCTGTGCTCTGAGTGTGACAAACGCTTTACATGTAAATCAGAGCTTCTCATCCATCAGAGAAGTCACACAGGAGAGAGACCACATCTGTGCTCTGAGTGTGACAAACGCTTTACACGTAAATCAAATCTTCTCAGACATCAGAGGAGTCACACAGGAGAGAGACCACATCTGTGCTCTGAGTGTGACAAACGCTTTACATGTAAATCAGAGCTTCTCATCCATCAGAGAAGTCACACAGGAGAGAGACCACATCTGTGCTCTGAGTGTGACAAACGCTTTATATGTAAATCAGAGCTTCTCATCCATCAGAGAAGTCACACAGGAGAGAGACCATATCTGTGCTCTGAGTGTGACAAACGCTTTACATGTAAATCACAGCTTTGCAGACATCAGAGGAGTCACACAGGAGAGAGACCACATCTGTGCTCTGAGTGTGACAAAGGCTTTACACGTAAATCACATCTTTTTAGCCATCAGATGATTCACACAGGAGAGAAACCATTTCAATGCATTGAATGCAGAAAGTGTTTCACAGACAAGAGAAATCTTCTTCTTCATCAGAGGATTCACACTGGATAAAAACACATTAATGTTCTAAATGTAACAAGTGTTTCACTAAGAAACAAGGGACCTTATCCATGTCTGTTCGTTTGGACCCCTTTGTTCACAAGGGGTCCGATGTTGGGCTATTGTCACAGCATAAGATGACATTTTACAGCAGATCCGGGCGGCTCTGATGTTATGTGTCTGTACATGTGCATTGTCATCTGTAGGGGACTGTTCAATGGGTGCACACACACAACCTTGTGGGCAGAGGGCAGGGAGTGCAGGTGGAGGTGGACCAGATCATTTGCATATGGGAACACCCAGCACTTAATGGGTGATCCCTAAATAATACTGGGCATTATGATGCTAATGGGCCAATGATGCGGGTACAGGGGTGGGCAGCTGACATAACCGGTTGTCAGCTGCCCGCCCACTTCCTTCAGAATTCTCACACACATCTAAGGTTGTTCTAAGCAGATGTGCGTGTGCCTTCCACATCATTCGATGATCTATGAAACATCCATTCACAGCCTGTGTGTAGGAACACCTGCTGTAAGTTGGGGTGAGCAGCCCGGCATTCTCAGGTGGAGTTTGGTGGAAGCAACTAAAAGAAACCACAAACACTTGTTATACATCAAAGGAGTCACACAGGGGATCAGCCACATACATGCTCTGAGTGCAGCAAGTGTTTTACTAAAGAGATCAACCTTATTACTCACATACATAGTCACTATGAGGGTCTGAATGTTGCATGCGAATCAATAGTAAGTTGTATCACACATTATGTGTTTCAGGAAGGTAACTTTAATGTTACAGTATGAATATGGCAATAAGTTGATATAAATCCATCTTGCTAAAGACAGGAGAGCTGTGACCAGTAAGCTGGGGGCTGCATTTCCCTTGGGACAATCTCTCTGCTGGGAAATAGAGCTGCAGTATAACAGACAATGACGATGTGGCTGCCATTACTGTGCCCTGTAATATACAGCTGTTCTGCTCACACTGGTGCTGGGGCTAGTACAGGAAAGAGCTGTATATCCATTACAGAGTCCCAGCAGCTCCTCCCAGTCCCTATTATACCTCCTTATTCTGTCCCTCATACATTCCTATTGCTGTCTTACCTCCCTCTGATTCATATACTATGTATTATATTGTATAATGGTGCAACTAAGACATCATTCCCCTGTATCCCATATTACTCAATGATTATACAGCTGTTTGCTTGCTGGCACTAGGTGATTAAAGCTGATATCTGGTTGCTGTGGGTAACAGCACATATTTTGTTTTTACACCATGTTATGAATAAAATCCTATTGATAACACATTGTTTACCATGTTTATGATCAAGAACTTAAATAAAATGACTTAGTGACTATAATCAAACAATATCAGTAACTACTATTTATGTTACTGACAGTTATCCCCATAATACTTGTTGTTGAATAAATACTGATCCTTATAAATGATATGATTCTGTTTTTGGCTGCTGATCTAATATATTTTATAAGTATTAAATCCTTTTGTACATTGTTCTACATATTAGAAGATGGGACCAGGGGAGATACAGATGGAGCCACCATTATCTAGCCTGCCTATGGCATTTGTCCCGCCATAAGTAGCACAGCATGGTATATGGCATATGGCATTATATACCAGCAAGACCAGTACCATATAAAAGAGGAGATTCTTGGTGAGATGTTTAAACATCAGACACATCTCACCATCTACTCATACCCCTTTCCCACTGCAGCTCTTAAATGGTAAATTGCCTTTTTTTAGCCTTTTTAAACGGGTAGAGCTGCAGTGGGAAAGCTCCAGGGGGCTTTACCCATTTAACATATACCGGTATTTGTTAAATAGGTAAAAATCAGGGTTCTACCCATTTAAGAGTCATTTTTTGGCAGTGTGAAAGGCTCTATTTCTATGGCTTGAACCGTGTCCCTTGGGGGTTGAATGTGTGAATGCTATTAAATGTTTTTTAAAAGTGGTTTTCACCTGCAATGTGAAAGGTGTTAAGGCTCAGACCCATTTTAAAGTGCCGTTTAAGAATACCGGTTCTTTACCAGTTTCTGCAGTGTGAAAGCAGCATTATAGGTAGAGCTTAGGACTTCTATGAGATTATCAAACACTGATATTGTATTGTCCTATATTACACTTTCCCACAGATTTTTTTTTTAATAGTAGAACTGGAATCAGCGCTACTGCTGTCACTGATAGTACATGGATGCTCCTGTTCCATAGTCTGATCCATGGCCGACAACAGGAGGAAAGATATACATGATATCAGAGCCGGCCTTAGGCATAGGCAAACTAGGCAATTGCCTAGGGCATTTGGAATGCCTAGGGGCATCAACAGCTTCTGCTCATTAAAATGATATGCAGCATGCCTATATTCTGGGTGTGAGTGAGGCTGTATCTGCATATGAAATAGTGTATTCATGGAAATCACTGTAACATTGCATTCCGTATGCAGGTACAGCCACAGTCGCACACAGAATATAGGCATGCCACATATCATTTTTTTAATCACTGGAAGCTCCTTGTGTGTGCTGGTCATAACAATGCAAATAAGACGATTTTTCAGCAAAAAAAGGCACCCAATGTTAGCAGAACTGGCCAGGAGCTGCATGGCCTATTGAGGCAGGATGTATGTGGAAACATCTGTATCCAAGCAGAGGCAGAGGTCACAGTGTTAGCTGCTGTGCTAGTGCTGTCTGTGGGTGGGTTGGTTGTGCAATAGTGTTCGGCATATGTGTAAGGGGCGTTATGTGTGTCATGTATAAATGCATAAATAATGTGTGACATATGTGTAACAGGCATTATGTGTGTCATGTGTATAAGGGCATTAATAATGTGCAACATATGTGTAATGGGCATTATGTGTGTCATGTGTATAAGGGAATTAATAATGTGCAATATATGTGTAATGGGCATTATGTGTGTCATGTGTATAAGGGCATTAATAATGTGCAACATATGTGTAAGGGGCATTATGTGTGTCATTATGTGTATGAAGGGCATTAATAAAGGTTGGCATAATGTGTAAGGGGCATTATGGTTATAAGGACATTAATAATGTATTTCATGTGTAAGGGGCATTACTGTGTGGTATTATCAGGGGTGCTGAGAGAAAGGGGTAGGGGATAGAAATTACCCAGGCCAAAGTCTGTTGGAAGGGCCCAGTGGGGGCCCCGGGCCCCCTCCCTTAAGTGACAGCAGCAGCTGCAGCTCTTCTCCTCTGCCCAGCACACACTGCTTTGTGCTGGGTTGCCGTGTGGCCATGAAGGTGCTTAATATACAATATTTTCTCAGGATTTTTTTCTAAGGGTATAATGTGAATAATGTGAGGAGTAATGTACATAAGGTAAAGTGGTACTACTGTGTGACGTAACGTGAATAAGGGACACCATCGCATGATATAATGTGAATAAAGTTGCACTACTGTGTGGCATAATTTGAATTGGGGGTACTATTGTGTGGCCATGCCCCTTCCCAGCAAGAACACACCCCTGTTTGGGCTGCGCACCGAATGTGTGCACTGTTTCTATTTAAAATATTGCAGGTAGGAACACCAAAATGATGACTGCTATGATGAGGGTTGATGGTGCTGGGAAAGGGGAGCAGGGTCAGAGACGGAACTAGTGGCGGTGCTAGGGGCACCAGCCAAAATCTTGCCTAGGGCATCATTTAGGCTAGGGCCGGCTCTGCATGATATTACAACATGTGATCACCCAGTGATACAGACAATAGAGGGGCTACTACCCTGTAATTCAGACACTGATTTCATAGAATAGATTGCCTGTATATCATATATAAATAGTTTTTATTAAAACAAGTATTAAAACAACAGAAGAGATAAAATGACACACAGGTTTCTGCACACAGATGTATATTAGGAAATGTCTCTGCTTGTCCATGTGATTCTCACCAGACCGATTTTATGGGACAACCGATGGTGTCTGACTCCTAGAAGCACAGTCCAAGCATATGTTGTTACAGTATCTAACCACGTGGGGATAAGTTTGGTGATGTTTGTGATGTAAACGATGGTCGATCCTATAATTATATATAATAATAACAGTCCCAATGCCAATATCGGAGTCCCAATAGAAACTGCATCCATACTGGTCCTGGTCTGGTCTGATAAATCTATCCCACTTTGAGCATCAAATAATAACAATTAAAAAAAAATAAACTTACTAAGGTTAAGAATTGGTGAAGATAATCAACATCAGGTAACATATATGTAATCAGTCCATGAGACAAAGGATAGATAGTATTACCAACATTAGAAGCATTTTTATATAATGACTCTAAAATAAAATAAAAAAGTACATTACACACTATATTCATCACAAGCGTCACCATCACAGACACAAGACCCAATATTAAAGCTAGTTCTGGTCACAAAAAGATACAAAAAAACATACACAAGATAATTTTTTTTAGATATCACAAACTGCAAAAAATCCGTTTTATAAATAAAATAATACATTTTCTTACAGCAGACTACAGTCACCTTTTTTAATTTTAAAGGCTAAAAAATGTAATAGAAATAATTGTGCCAAATCAATCAAACAGACCAACACTATTGAGAAACCATTAAGAATATTTAAAGTTTCATCTAAATAACTCTCTAGATATCAATTAATTTTATTTAATGTGATGTTATATAGATTTCAACAACTATATTTAATATTTGAACCATACAAAAGCATTTTCTAAAATAATAATCTAATTTTATATCACAGAGAGCAATAATGTTTATAATAATAAATATGAATTGCCATCTTATAACCACCCTATAAATCCCTAGAAATGGGATCATTGGGTAGACAGTAAATTGGTCGACAAGCATTATGTCAACATGCATTAAGGTCGACATGCAGGAAGGTCACCATGATTGAAGGTTGACATTGATTAGATCGACAGCGTCATTAGGTCGGCACAAGCATTAGGTCGACATGCAGAAGGTCTCCGGTCGAAAGGTCGACATGTTTTTTTTTTAAATTGTTCCGAATTTCGACACAGTCGACATGGACACTGAAACATAGGACCATGTCCCCATTCTCCCACCACACCCTAGTGCCGGGCTGGGCAACACCAGCCCTCCAGATGTTGATGAACTACACATGCCAGCATGCCTTGCATCAGTTTCAGCATGGCCACATAGCATCCTGTGTAGTTCATTAACATCTGGAGGGCCGGTGTTGCCCAGCCCTGCCCTAGTGGATGGTAGGGCATGAAATACCACCTGTCGGCACAAGTCAACTCAAAAAACAGAGTAAAACCCCATGTCAACGTTTTGACTGTTGACCTTCCCATATCGACCTAATGCTTGTGTTGACCTAATGACCCTGCGACCTAACCCACGTCGACCTTCCATCATACCTTCCTGCAATTCAGAATAATAATTTATTTTAACAAAATAAATTCTTGCAATTCATAGCACAAAATTTGGCAAAAAAATTGTACTGGAATATGCATTTATAATTCTGCATTTTATTGGGCTCCAGCATTGCATCTTATAAATGCTAACGCAGACACCGAGGAAGCCCCCTGTGCGATACGATCATCTGGTGCATTAACCACCATGCACGGCGGATGTCACAGCAGCTACAGATGGAGCCGGGCTTGTCTTTGCAGGGGATGGCGATGGCGACGCCAGCCCCCATCCCCCGCCACCCGCCATCTGTGTCTGCGAAAGGGGACACACGCGCGTCCCCTTCCGACGGCGCTTCTCCCGGGTCCCCGCCGGCTTGTCGGCGGTCACCCGGGGTCCCCACCGCCTCTCTGCACCCCCCCGCCTAACCCTGTCCATCTCCCTGAAGTGGAGACGGACAGGTTCCCATCGCCCTGCCGCACACGCGTCTCAGTCAGATGGAGAGCCGGGCTGCTGGCGGATCGCCAGTGGTGAAGTTCTGGCAATTCGCCAGCAAGAGGAAGCCCGGCTCCATCTGTAACTCAGGCAGACTCCGATACGGGTTATCAGCCAGATCAAAAAGGTACCTCTCTGTCTCCCCATATCTCCTTTCTACAGGCATTATGCTTTAGCACGTGCATACAGATATTGATACATACATCTCACCTTATTTCACCTTAACAGCCCCACCACTAACTAAAACCAGCTTCACATTGCAGCTTTGACACAGTATATTGCCGTTTTGTTTTTACCATTTTAAAACGGGAACAGCTGCAGTGTGAAAGCTTCATTGTCAATTTACCGGCTACAGAATACCGGTATTTTGAAACATGTTAAAAGCAGGATCCTACACGTTTCTGAGCCGTTTTCCCTGCAGTCTGAACAGCTCAGAAACGGGAAAAAAAAACATTTTAAATAACATTGTATGGCTTTCTATGGGGAAAACGGGTTGAATCTGAAGGTACAAAATGGTATTGAAACTGCAATATACCTTTACAACATGCAATATGAAAGGGGTTTAACCGGCTTTTGAACCGTTTTAAGACATGTTTACAAAAATGGGTTTAAAGCAGGTTTTGGCAATGTGAAACCAGCTTGAATGTCGCTCACCATCCACCAATGCAATCCAATTGTATGTGGAAGGCAGCAGCACACTAGGAAAAGGTAAAAGGCTTTTCTATGTCTCTCCTCCCTATCCCACCTCTTTTCCCTGAATACTCTCATCACAACCACTGAAGGATAGCATTCTGTGCTGGGGTATTTCTATACAAGGTGCCACCTAGGTGAGTGGGACAGCAGATATTCAACTTATTTATATCCCTAGTGTCCCAGCAACTAAGACCCGCTCACTCACCATACCACTAAAGCCCACTCGTATTTGTAGTGGCAGTTAGCAGTCACTGGTACTGGCTGGTAATGGGGAGGGTGACCCCTCTGAACACACCTGTTACCATACACTGCATATTGGGTATATATAGTGACCAGCAGCAGTCCGGAGAGACACACCGGGGAGACTGTTCTCCTATAACTACACTGTCTCTTACTATTTTCCTAAGGGGAGACAGTAATTTATACCTTGAACCAATAAAACACAGATTTATGGACACTTACCTGCCATGAAGAACAGTACAGGATATTATGTGTTATATAAAAGCTGCTGTCAATTAATAAGACGGACACTGACGCCATTATACCTCTTGAATTACCTGACAATATATTCCCTGGCTACCTGCCTTTATGGATATGTAACATACAAATTGTCCATACAAATGATGTGAAATTCTTTAATTAATAATCTTACATTAGACTAGTCACTGATTGACAATCTTGGGAAAAAGATATACCTACAGCAGACAGTACAGTGTGAGATTATATCCCGATATTGTCATAGTTACTTGTCTTGCACTAGAATTGTGATGTTTCCATGTAAAAGCACATTCACTGGGATAATTGTGTAATTACACCACTAATTGTGTGCTCTCATATCAAGTCACGTGACTACTCTCGCATGTGGTGTATTATAAACACACAGTTTATACCTACTTAGATTATCACTGGTAACATCTATGTGTTTCACTTTTGTACAGTCTGTGAAACTAACTATATGTATCCAGTGCTGACAGAATTATAATTACAGGGACTTTCCATTCAGCAACTGTTTAACTGGACTATTTACTATGTATATTTAGATCTTACTTGCAGACTAATGCTGTGTACACACGGGGGCGATAGGGACTATAATCGCTGGGAATATGGTCGCATGCAACCATATTGCCAGTGATGGGAATGTGCCCCGTCGATAAATCGCCGGTGCGTGCTCCCGTTTTCTGCCCCATTGTAATCGCAAATTACCTCTGCGGCTCACCCAGCAGAGGAGCCGGTAGCAATATAACTTCCCCCCCGTGTGTACACACCTTAAGTGATACATAGGGGTGAAATGTAATAGGATGAGAGATTTAGAAAGTGAGAGATTTGGTAAGAAATCAATAGTTTTTTAAAGCGACAATCATTTACACTGCAAAATCAAACTGGTTTTGCAGTGTAAATGATTGCCGCTTTAAAATAACTGGAGTTTTCTTACCAAATCTCTCACTTTATGAATCTCTCATCCTACTAAATGTCCCCCATAGTATCAGTATAATTTTTTTTATACTTCAAATCTTTATTTCTTTTATACATATAAAGACAAATAGAAAAAGACTTACAACATACAATCTCGTACGTATAGTTACAATTCAGTGCATTTTTGTTACATAGACAAGATAAAATACAATTTTTAACTCATTGCGCCGTCTTCCTGCTACCCTGGCTCATGTTAAAAAAAAAACAGCTTGTCCTGTATGGCAAGCGATATCAGGTCTCTCCTCCCTTGAGTATACTTATTAACCTTTGTACTACCCTGGTCCCTTCATGGGAGCTTTGGGACAGATTCATATGTTTTTTGCCACCTGGGTAGTTGTTTTAGGTGTTGACCAGTTGAGGGCTAGATGTCATGGGGACCCACCAATATTGCTGGTTGTTGCTAGATTTATTCGAAGATTAATATTGTCCCCAGGTTAAGGTCAGGGTAGTGACCCCTGGATGTGTAATCTGAGTTTACTTAAAAATGGGTGTATTAGTTCCGACGGGATAGTGTTACCTTAGCAACCAGTAATTTCTACAATTTAGTGAGGATAAGTGCGTGTGTATAGAGTAAACTTATAAAGTTTACACTAGTAAGAGAAAGGAGGCGAGAAAAAGTGTAAAAGAGAATAGTTTATGATAAGTCGCCTCTACAGTTTCCATTGCATATAGTGATGCCCTTTATACTTCCCATTATGTGCTTTTAATACGACAAACAAACAAGGTTTGACCGTGTGCGATATCTTTCTAATTATTACCTCGTGATACCTCTAATGATATCTACTATATAATACTTATCGTGATAATTTCCTTCCCATACCATCCCCCCTCCCCCTCCCCCATTACTGTCATTTATGTCTATCATTGTGACGTAGCTATATAAATTACATTTGATAATATGTGGAATTAATCCACTTGTGCCATATTAATTTGTATTTTATCACTGAATTTGTGTATACGGATTGTTCCTGTCTAATGATGTAATTTACTAATACTACCCAGTTATTCAGCTCGGGTGGTGCTTTCGCCATCCAGTTTCTCCCAACTACGACTTTCGCCAGCGAGACTAAGTTATTAATATAGATTTTCTCATTACCGCTCATATTGTCCCCCATAATGCCTAATAGGCAGCACTTAATGGTTAATATCTCGATATTTAACCCGGTATCTACTATTACCTTTTTAACTTCTTCCCAGAATTTGGCGACCCCCTGGCACTCCCACAACGAATGCAGGAAGGTGCCAGAGGTGTCGCCACACCTGGGGCATACTATGGCGGTTCTGCCTGGAAATTTACTTAATGTTTTAACTGAGAGGTACGATCTGTGAAATAAATATAATTGCGTTAACTGAACCCGGAGAGAACTAGTGGCCTTGTTTATAGATTTCATTGCTGATAACCATTCCTCATCACTCAATTCACCGATGTCTTGTACCCATTTTACCCGAAGATATTTCAGTCCGTCTTTAGACACTTCCTTCCCCAAGATCTTATATACCCTGGAGACTATTTTTTTTTTTGTTACTAGATTTTAATATTGTTTTTGTCAGTGACTCCCCAAATGTCGGGGAGTCATTGGCAAAATATGACTGTATAACACTTCTCAGCTGCAAATAGCGATAGAAGTGCGTTTGAGGCAGATTAAATTCTGGGTACTTATGTAATATCTGGGCTCCCGTTTTTCTTATGAGACCGCATCCCCTCGCGGGGCTCGCTGCGCTCGCCACGCTTCGGGCACGGTGGCTCGCTGCGCTCGCCACACTATATAAAATCAACTCCATGCGTAATTGGATAGTAGGGGTATGAAAAAATTAGGTGCATTTAACATGGGAGCCCAGATAATACATAAGTACCAAATTCTGTTTTTAATTGAGTAAATGATTTTAGGCCAGATGCCGTATAGATCTGTTGGAGTTTGGTCACTTCATAGGGGTGCCAGGCTTCTATAATCTGTAAATTGGACGCTTCATGGTCAGTGAGTTGATCTACAATTCGATGATCTATATCCATGAAGTCTACACCCAGTATTTGGTCAGCCTCACGCCAAATTTTTATGGCCTGTATCATTAGTGGAGGGTTTGCACTAGTAAGTTTCCCCTGTAAGATTTTTTGTAATGGGTTGACTCTAGCAATAGAAAAGGAGATTAATTTGTTGGCGTATTCCCAACCGTACTCCCCATGCAGTATCCACGGTCTTAACTGTGCCAACTGAGCAGCCAGATAATATCGCCTCATATCCGGCAGACTCAGTCCCCCTTCACCATTATCCCTCATCAGGTTTTTTAAGCTTATTTTATGCCGGGCTCCATTCCAGATGAATGCAGCTATCATGCTGTTAATTTTACGGAATAGGGGTTTCGGGAGGTAAACAGGTGCATGGGTAAATGCATATAGAAATTTGGGGAGTACCACCATTTTTACGAGATTTATTCTCCCGGTAACTATCAAAGGGAGTTTGGTCCAGACTTTGATTTCATCCCTTAGCCATACCAATAGAGGTTTAATATTGAATTGAACATAGTCTCCAGGGTCCGAGGATATATTTATGCCAAGATACTTAAAAATTGTAACCCATTTCAACGGCTGGGTGGATATTGGGGGCGGTTTTAGGGATGGATTAACTGGAAAGATGATAGATTTTGTCTTGTTTATTCTGAATCCAGAAAAATCACCGAAGTTGTCAATCAATCTCAGGACCACCGGAAGGTACTTACTGTAGTCCAATAAATAAATTAGAAGATCGTCGGCATAAAGAGAGACAACGTCGTTACTGCCGCCTAGCGGAAGGCCCACAATTGCCGGATGTTGCCTTAGCAAACAGGCCAGTGGTTCTATTGCCAGGGCGAACAAGACAGGGGAGAGCGGACACCCCTGTCTCGTCCCCCGGGCAAGAGCAAAAGCCGGTGAGGTCCATCCATTAACGAAGACCCGAGCCATCGGGCTGGTACACAAAAGCTGTACCCATTTAATAAAATTAAGACCCAGCCCGAACGCTCGGAGCACCGCCCAAAGGTATGGCCACTCAACCGCGTCGAATGCCTTTATGGCATCGAGTGAAACAACAATTGAGCTGCCGCACTCCCTGCCAGTGGTCTGTAAATGGGTATAGAGATGACGAATGTTTGCAGAGGTATCCTTACCCGGCATGAATCCCGATTGGTTTTGATGGATTAACGTATGAATATGTTGATTTAGTCTATACGCTAGTATTTTTGCCAAAATCTTGGCCTCCACAGAGATCAAAGATATTGGCCTATATGAATCGGGATCACAGGCTGGTTTACCCGTCTTTAAGATCACAACAATTTTGGCCTCGGAGAATGATGCCGGGATGGTACCCTCCACAAAACAATTGTTAAATGTTTCTAAAAGTAAGGGTGCAAGGGAGTTAATATATTTCTTATATATTTCGATCGGGATCCCGTCTAGGCCAGAGGCCTTCCCACTCGGTGAGTCCCTAATTGCATTGACAACCTCTGTGATCCTTAGTGGGGATTCCAATTCTTTTTTAGCATCACTGTGTAGTGCTGGGAGGACAATGTTTTCCAGGAACTCCTCGATCTCAACAGAATTATGTTGTAGCTGGGAGGTATAGATCTTGGAGAAATATAACCTAAGTGCTTCCCCGATTTGTACGGTGGAGCTTACCATTTCCCCCTTTTCATTTCTGATCGAACTGATTGTTTTAGAGGGAAGTTCTGCACGAGCCAGGAAAGCGAGATATTTTCCTGACCTGTCTGAATGGCAATACTTCGCCTGCGTTTTTTGGCACATGATTTTAGCATTTTCTGCTTTCACTACCTCGAGCCAAGTGTTCTGGGCTATTTGCCAGGACTGGTAGGCGCTATTGGTGTTACTGGTCAGGTATTCTGCTTCCCTGACTAGACAGAGTTCCTCCTTCTCCTGGATTTTCTCCCTACGTTTTCTTTTCAGTTCCGCTATACATTTCCGTAATGTACCCCTCAGGTATGCCTTAAAGGCATCCCACTGTATTGCAGCTGATGCAGAGCCTTGGTTAAATTCCCAATATTCCTTCCATTGATCTTCCAAATTGGTGCTATTGTTAATACTATTTAGCCAATTCGAGTTGAAGCTCCAAAAGCCGCACCCCCGGTCAGTGTCTAGGGAAAGTTCCATAAACACCGGAGAGTGATCGGAGATACCTCTCGCTCTGTATTCAATCTTAAGGACTTGGGGGTGAGACTTCTGGATACCAGTATATAATCGATTCTGGAAAAAGTGGCGTATGATGTTGAGAAACAGGAGAACTGGCGAGTAGAAGGATTTTGTATCCGCCATGGATCTGCCCATCCAACACTTTGGATGAAATTGGCCAGTCCCCTGTTACTCCCCACCACTCCACTGTTTCCACTTCTCCACCGATCTAATTGGGGATCCATGATATTATTTAGATCACCCATACATATGACGGGGGAGTTGGGTGTGTGGGCTGCAAACTCAATAGCTTTTGACAGGATTTTATAAGCGAAGGGGGTGGGATATAAATGGCCAAAATGATATATGGGGAGTCATGAATTAAGCAGTCCAAAAATACGTAGCAACCCCCTGGGTCGGCCCATATCCTCTTACAGGTAAATGGCAACGTTTTCCTTATAAGTAACGATACTCCCCTAGCAGAGGAGGTAAAAGAGGCATGGCAGGAATAACCAACCCATGGCTTTTTCAAGGCCATCAGTTTCCCTCCCACCAAGTGGGTTTCAGTTAAGGCAACTATATCTGGTCCCATGCTCCTAAGTTGATTCATAACAAGGGAGCGTTTGATTTTACAATTTAACCCTCGAACGTTCCAGTTCACTACTTTAATCTTCGTCATTTGGTTATGTACCCCTGCCATACCTCTTTCTCAGCATTTTTAGAGCAGAGCAACAAGTCGACATGCGCAATGTAACACTTAATATACACGTTAACCATACGTACTGTACACAATCCCACAAAAAAACCTCCCCCCACCCTGTATACCTCCCAGTGCTAGGCATACCTAATCCCCTCCCCCCCCCCCCACAAACAGAAAAAGAAAAAGAGAAATGAAAAATTAGAAAGTAGCTCGACCCGGTTGCCTGGGGGCTAAGAAAAAGAAATAAGCCACCAATTTGCGGGGAGCTCCCTGATAATATAATTGCAATAAAGCTGATGCCTAGCCATCTGCCAGCTGCCGTGGCCCGGGGACATGATTATCAAGCCACTTGGTGGCTTCCTGCGGGGTCTGGAAAAAAATAGTCTCGCTGTTATATATGACCCGAAGTTTAGACGGGAATACCATCGAATACTTCAGGTTTTTGTCCCGCAGACGTTTTTTAATTTTGATAAACTTCGCTCTTTCTTTCTGCACCTCCAGTGCAAAATCTGGGAATACGGATATGTGGACCCCGTTATGTTCCAGTTGCCCATTGGCACGTATTAGCCGCAAGATTGTATCTCTGTCCTGGTAATTTAGGATTTTGACTATTAAAATCCTTGGGGGAGCCCCTGGTGGAGGCGGAATGGCTGGCACCCTGTGTGCCCGCTCGATTGCAAATTGCTTAGAAAATGCGTCCTGCCCAAACGTTACATACATCCATTCCTGTATGAACTTAATGGCATCTAATCCCTCCGCTTTTTCCGGTATGCCCACAAATCGCAAGTTATTTCTTCTTAATCGACCTTCCACATCGAGCATTTTAGCCTTTATTTCAGTTACTTGCTGAGACAATTTGGTCACCTTAGTAGACCATTGATTACTCGCATCTTCAAGCGCTGAGATCCGAGTCTCAGCTACATTGATTCTTTCTGTTGTAATGTTAAGGTCTGACTTAATAGAAGAAATTTCTGCTTGTACCCCCTTTATTTGCTCCGGCAGCCGATGTTCGGAGGTATTTATTGCCTCTAGCACTTGCTGGAGTGTTATTTTGGGTGCAGGCGGCGGGCTTTTGCTTTTCGATGGAGTCGAGTGTGGGGTTGTAGTGGGGGTTTGCAGGGTGTTCCAACCTTGTGCTCGTGCATATCTCTCTAGGTGGGCCTCAGCCGAGGTGGTACCGGTTTTGCCCATATTTCACGGAGGGACAGGGAGATTTGGGTGGTAAACAATAGTGATCCTTGCAGTGGGATTTTAACTCTATACAGTTCACAGTTAGCAGTGTACTATGTTCACATGGCACACAATAGGAGATATGAGCAGATAATGATAAGTAAATTGTACTTCACCGGATTTTCTGCTTGGATTCGATGTAGTCTCCCAATTTGCTTGGTACTATCCGGACCACTCAGCATCTGCGGTGGGACTTTCCTGTCCCTGCGGTCGATCCCGCGGGGATGGATGTCCTGCCAAATCGAATGCACCGGGGGGGGCCGCAGGACAAGGGGTATCCGAACTTCACTCCCAATAGGTGCGGCATCCATAAGTACCCCTGAAGTATCTGGTCACCACGTCAGTATCCAACATGTGGAGAGGGGTTGCTGAGGCGTTTTCTGACCCATATAATGGGGGTCGGCAGCTGCTGGTGGCAGGGAGGTGGTTAACACAGACAGACCCTCTCACTGTCTGTCGTGTGGTCTGCTGTGTTTATTGCCCCACTTAATACCGGCTTTGAAATGTCTCCTCACTCCCCACAGAGAGCAGGATAGTTTTACAATCAGGAGGGAGGCAGAGGGGGATGGCGAGCGCTCCTGCAGCTCCTTGTTTGGCGTTAACACGCAGTACTACAGTCCATATCTCCCTTTGCAGGGAAGGAGTAGAGGCAGCAACAGCAGGATTTCACTATATGCACAGCCACGCTGTGAGGTGGCGACCGCGTCTCCCTTAACCAAGAGGGGGAGAGGGAGAGGCGACAGCAGTCAGAATCTCCCTTGACAGGGAAGGAGCGAGTCTTTTCTGTGTGCACAGCCACACTGTGCTCAGAGGCAATGCCGCGTCTCCCTTAACCAGGAGAGGGGGGAGGAAGCGGCAACAGCCGGACAACCGGCGAGCGCTCCTGCCACGCTACACCCAGCGCAAGTCTATTGTATACCCGGCAGCGTCTCCCTCAGCCGGGGGGATAAGTGAGAACGGAGCACCACAGTCCACGCGGCGCTTCCCCGTGACGTCAGCAACACGGGCAGCAGGTACTACAGGCAGCAGTGCGAGGAAGGTTTTCCACCGCTGAAGCAGGTCAGATTGCCGGGCCAGAGCTAGCTAGGCAGGCGGCTATTATTACGGATGTCCATAAACCAGGGAGCTCAGTCCACCAACACCCTCACTCCCGCACCGCCGTGGCCACACCCCCCCTAGTATCAGTATAATTAATTACATTGTACTAAACAACAGTGCTATTTACATCACCTCACTGGGATATACAAACTTGTTACTATACCTCTGAATGTGATTATTTGACCATTGATGTCTGTGACAGTTATATATGTGTGTATATGTGCAATATTTTAATATATGATTTGTAAAAGCTTAGTTTTAGTATAACCTTCAATAGGTGGGAATAACTCCCCTTCGCATCCATTACTGGTTACAAACTCTAGAACTTGCCTAGCTTTATCACATGTCCTAATGTAGATAGCCACTAATACTATTTTCAATTAATATCTTCTATTTTGTGAATAGAGGAGATACATTTAAAAGAGTGCCCCAATAAAAAGAGAATGATTTTCCTTCTATTAACAATATGTAGAACAAGTCTTTCTGCTGAAACTCTGCCCAGACAATAGGTGACTCCTAAACAAAAGGCCCCTTTGGTGACATAACAGGATGCCAGAGGCTGCTGTGATCTAATTAGAATACAAGGTGTTACCTTGCCAGGGTGTAATTAGCATTTATCATTGTAGTAAGTCACTTTAGTTCTATTTACACATAATTTACAAGACAAGGAGCTGGGCAGGAGGAGCTGCTGTTGTGAATGGCTGTATACTAATGTTATGTGACCCTAATTTACATGTCACATCTCAGTGTAAGAATTCCTGCAGGGCATCCTGGGAACTACTGGGGAGAGATGGGGAGGAGTGACTATAAATAGGCTGTATCAGGCCACTGGGAGCTGATGGAGGAGCTGCTGGATCAGTTACTGGTTGGAGAGCTGGGAGGACGGAGGAGTAAGAGAGAGATAGAGGAAGGATCCCCAGAGTAAGGTAATTATATTATACATAAGATTATGCTGATAATTACACAGTCGGTTTTAGCATTGCTTTTGTGAATATTGCCTTGTTATTAGTAATTACATTTTATTTGACCAGTATATAATTAGTTAATATTACTATATAATAGAATAATATTAACTTATCCTATGCGTGACACTGCTGGATCAGTTACTGGTTGGAGAGCTGGGAGGACAGGGGAGTAAGAGAGAGACAGAGGAAGGATCCCCAGAGTAAGGTAATTATATTATACATAAGATTATGCTGATAATTACACAATCAGTTTTACTATTCTTTTGTGAATATTGCCTTGTTATTAGTAATTTCATTTTATTCGGCCAATATATAATTAGTTAATATTACTATATAATAGAATAATATGGCCTTATTCTATTTGTGACATTGCATTAAGTTTACATTCTATGTATAAATATATTAAAGGGACTTTATCATTTTACATCACAATTGTATGTGTCAGTAATGTAGGGGCAGGAATCATTTAGATGTCACATAATTATACTGTATAATATCATATGTGATACAATATATATAATCAGTAATATGTACATTATATATCTCTATGTGTTCTTTATCAGTTATATGATATCATGTATAAGTACCATATGGACTATATCTATATATTCTCTATCATACTGTGGGATCATTTGTATAATATATCTGACACAATAAAAGGATAATGCTGCTCCTCACCTTTATGGGGAATTGGAGTGTTGTGCATGCTGGCAGTCACTAGATGGCGCCCAATGGAGCTTCACGTTTTGCCCTGTTTGGGAGCTGGCATTATTGTTATATTGGCTAGTTACTTGTGTGTGTATATATATATATATATATATATATATATATATATATATATTTCTCTAATTGCTGTGTGTTCATATGTGTAATACCTCTATATACTACGCCAGGGCAGTGTTTTCAAAGTGTATACTGTTATTATACATTCTACATTAATATAATTAGATAATACAAGATCAAATTACTTGCATTTTGGAAAAAATATATTATTTTTCTATAAAAAAAAACATATTTATTATAATATATATAATTCTCAGTTTTTTGTTTGTACAAATATAATAAAGGAATCATGATTCACTAAGATTATTGCAATAAAATACTATTAACATATATTATAATTAACATGATACAACATATGACAGGGGGGTAATTTCAGCCTTCTCATGTGCGGCTCCTCTCACCCCCTGCCCCTTTCTTATCTTCTCATGCATTGGCTTATGATATATTTATGGACAGCAATACTGCTATTATCTCCACAAAGGTTTCTTGGAAGTTTTTTCATGTATTTATTCCTCATTTATGACAAACTGCCTCATATTTATTTGGTATATTAATGGAATGACATTACTGACTATTATATTGTGCTATTTCTTGCCCACTGTATTTGCTATGATATACCATGTGGATGTTTGCCTATTGCCATGGATATATATCAGGGTGGGGGTTGGAACCGCACTGACTAGTATTTTAGTGTTTAAGTGGCAAATTTATAGAAAACCAACATTGAGACTATGACGAGTAAATTCTAATAGTCATGCGGTTGGTGGTGCACCCACGGTTTCAGTATAACAACTGAATGGGAGTTTTTGTTTGCACAAGAGAGGGCAAACACTAGAAAGAAAAGAGCTTTGTGGGCGCACTCTTAATAATGTAAATATGAAATTAATTTAAAACGTAACATTTAATTGGATCTCTTAATATAAGATAGCAGAAATTTGAAAGATTTAATAAGGAGAAAAGGTGTAAGAGGTGAAAAGATAGTTAGGTACCACTAGTTAAAGGCAAAAAAGATTTTTTAGCATAAAATGTTGTGTGATGGTCCTATTGGCTTTTCACACCTTATTCTCCATTCGGCGCATCACGTCCATATCGACATTGATATATGGACAATGCGATTTTGGGCGAAAATGAATGGTTTGGGTCCCTGGTCGGTTTAAATAACCTGTAGGGATATGAGTTGCCCCAGCCACTATTATGATGGTATTATCACAGCTTGTATTGCTTATGCAGTAGGCGTGTCCAGTACAATTTACTTAGGGATACCTCTATTAATACCACACCAGGAGTTCTTCGGGGGTCTCCCACAGGAATACTAATCTGGCCCGTCACTGCTTAGCTTCCAAGTTCGGGAAGTTTTTGGGCAGTTCCAGTGAGGTATGGTGGTATTTCGTTGAGGGTTAATTCCCAGAATCCCAATTGTCTGGTTAACTGCGTCAAAGCATTAATAGCTGACTGGATACCTGGTTATTGTCGGCCACCACTCGATTAGCGGCTAAATATTAATGATCAACAACACATCATATAGTGAAAAAATGAAAAAGAGGATGGGAGGAGGGAGGGAGGGGGGGGGGGTTTGGGGGGGAAGGAAAGAGGGGATCTTGGGAAAGAGGGAGAGAGCAGTGAGAAAAGATGGAGAGGGAAGAAGAAAGCAGTTGATGATGTGTGAAGTTGAATATAGAGGGTATTTACAGACAGTGTGGCCCCTTGGAAATTCACTATGTCACTATAATCAGGACTTGAGATCTTGGTGTTTATAGGGTTAAATGCCTATAAGCCAGCCTGTTAGATAAGGTGGTGGATGTTTTATTGGTTTTAACCAGTGTCCACAGTTGTGTCGACGGTGTTGCCGACTCTAATTACGGCTCTGTCCCAACATTGATTTTTGCATAGAAGCTGTTATCAGAGAACCTGCCTATTAAATGCCTGGCTCTGTTCCAATATTGGATTTTAGATGAAGTTTGCTAACAAAGAAGTATTTGCTACTTAAATTGTATCACAACAGTTCATAGCAGCCAGGTCCAGTAAAGGAGTCTTAGCTGTTAGCACACAATTGGTTGATAGAGTGCAATTTAGTGTTCATCACAATGAGATACTTTGAAACTTTGTAGCAGTGCTTTAGCAAAAAGGAAGAAGGGGAAGTGTCTCCTCACTGCAGGGCGCAGCGGGGGAACACTTGTACCTGGGACGCCGCCGCCGGGCGTCAGAGCTTCGGGTCCGGGTAAAGTCACTGTGGGGGAGTCTTTAGTGCTGGTAACGCCGCTGCTGTAGTCGCTGGGGGGTCCGTTAGACACGTGTTTCGCCGGGATCGGCTTCTTCAGTGAGCGCTCACTGAAGAAGCCGATCCCGGCGAAACACGTGTCTAACGGACCCCCCAGCGACTACAGCAGCGGCGTTACCAGCACTAAAGACTCCCCCACAGTGACTTTACCCGGACCCGAAGCTCTGACGCCCGGCGGCGGCGTCCCAGGTACAAGTGTTCCCCCGCTGCGCCCTGCAGTGAGGAGACACTTCCCCTTCTTCCTTTTTGCTAAAGCACTGCTACAAAGTTTCAAAGTATCTCATTGTGATGAACACTAAATTGCACTCTATCAACCAATTGTGTGCTAACAGCTAAGACTCCTTTACTGGACCTGGCTGCTATGAACTGTTGTGATACAATTTAAGTAGCAAATACTTCTTTGTTAGCAAACTTCATCTAAAATCCAATATTGGAACAGAGCCAGGCATTTAATAGGCAGGTTCTCTGATAACAGCTTCTATGCAAAAATCAATGTTGGGACAGAGCCGTAATTAGAGTCGGCAACACCGTCGACACAACTGTGGACACTGGTTAAAACCAATAAAACATCCACCACCTTATCTAGCAGGCTGGCTTATAGGCATTTAACCCTATAAACACCAAGATCTCAAGTCCTGATTATAGTGACATAGTGAATTTCCAAGGGGCCACACTGTCTGTAAATACCCTCTATATTCAACTTCACACATCATCAACTGCTTTCTTCTTCCCTCTCCATCTTTTCTCACTGCTCTCTCCCTCTTTCCCAAGATCCCCTCTTTCCTTCCCCCCCAAACCCCCCCCCCCTCCCTCCCTCCTCCCATCCTCTTTTTCATTTTTTCACTATATGATGTGTTGTTGATCATTAATATTTAGCCGCTAATCGAGTGGTGGCCGACAATAACCAGGTATCCAGTCAGCTATTAATGCTTTGACGCAGTTAACCAGACAATTGGGATTCTGGGAATTAACCCTCAACGAAATACCACCATACCTCACTGGAACTGCCCAAAAACTTCCCGAACTTGGAAGCTAAGCAGTGACGGGCCAGATTAGTATTCCTGTGGGAGACCCCCGAAGAACTCCTGGTGTGGTATTAATAGAGGTATCCCTAAGTAAATTGTACTGGACACGCCTACTGCATAAGCAATACAAGCTGTGATAATACCATCATAATAGTGGCTGGGGCAACTCATATCCCTACAGGTTATTTAAACCGACCAGGGACCCAAACCATTCATTTTCGCCCAAAATCGCATTGTCCATATATCAATGTCGATATGGACGTGATGCGCCGAATGGAGAATAAGGTGTGAAAAGCCAATAGGACCATCACACAACATTTTATGCTAAAAAATCTTTTTTGCCTTTAACTAGTGGTACCTAACTATCTTTTCACCTCTTACACCTTTTCTCCTTATTAAATCTTTCAAATTTCTGCTATCTTATATTAAGAGATCCAATTAAATGTTACGTTTTAAATAAATTTCATATTTACATTATTAAGAGTGCGCCCACAAAGCTCTTTTCTTTCTAGTGTTTGCCCTCTCTTGTGCAAACAAAAACTCCCATTCATGGATATATATCAGTCTCACATGCATTGAATAATCTATTATTACTTGTCGTGCTTATTTGAAAATAAAAATAACTAGATCTACACCAGTCATTTCTATATTTTAAATATTGTTTTTTTTCGTGTTACAGATAAAATACAGAAATTCTAAGAACATTAGAAGACATCGCTGAATGGACATAATTCTCTGATAAAGCCAACTATACATAGTGTTATTCTATACACCTCTGAAGGATTCACTAAAGACATTCTCATTTTCTGCATGGGAGAAACCTTCCACAGCTAACTTCTATCTTATCTAATACATGATGAGTCTGACAGGAGAGAGACCACATCTGTGCTCTGAGTGTGACAAACGCTTTACATATAAATCACAGCTTCTCATCCATCAGAGAATTCACACAGGAGAGAGACCGCATCTGTGCTCTGAGTGTGACAAACGCTTTACATGTAAATCAGCACTTCTCAGACATCAGAGGAGTCACACAGGAGAGAGACCACATCTGTGCTCTGAGTGTGACAAACGCTTTACATATAAATCACAGCTTCTCATCCATCAGAGGAGTCACACAGGAGAGAGACCACATCTGTGCTCTGAGTGTGACAAACGCTTTACATGTAAATCACAGCTTCTCATCCATCAGAGGATTCACACAGGAGAGAGACCATATCTGTGCTCTGAGTGTGACAAATGCTTTACATCTAACTCACATCTTCTCAGACATCAGAGGAGTCACACAGGAGAGAGACCACATCTGTGCTCTGAGTGTGACAAATGCTTTACATCTAACTCACATCTTTTTAGACATCAGAGGAGTCACACTGGAGAGAAGCCATTTACATGTTCTGAGTGTAGCAAGAGTTTTACCTGTAAGTCAATTCTTATTATACATCAGAGGATTCACACAGGAGAGAGACCATTTATTTGCTCTGAGTGTGACAAATGCTTTATACGTAAATCACATCTTCTCATCCATCAGAGGAGTCACACAGGAGAGAGACCATTTCAATGCTCTGAATGCAGAAAGTGTTTTTCCCAGAAATCACACCTTTCTGAACATCAGAGGACTCACACAGGAGAGAAACCGTTTCAATGCTTTGAATGCAGAAAGTGTTTTACAGAAAAGAGAAATCTTCTTCTTCATCAGAGGATTCACACTGGATAAAAACACATTAATGTTCTAAATGTAGCAAGTGTTTCACTAAGAAACAAGGGACCTAATTCATGTCCATTCCTTTGGACCCCTTCATTCACAATGGTCCGATGTTGGGCTTTTGGCACAGCATAAGATGACATTTTAAAGCAGAGCTGGGTGGCTGTGATGTTATGTGTCTGCACTTGTGCAGGGTAATTTCTTCTCATGTGCAGATGCTGGGTGCGTGCAACCATAGCGAACAACCTGGGGGAGACAGGGGGCGCAAACTGGTCCATTTTCATATGGGAACACCCAGCGCTTCATGGGTGATCCCATGAGAACGCTGGGTGTTCTCATGCTAATGATGAAGCGGAGGCGGCAGCTGACATCACTAGATGTCAGCTGCATGTCCACTTCCTTCAGAATGCACACACATGTCTTAGGTTGCTCTTTGTAACCTTAGATGTGCGTGTGCCTTCCACATCATTCAATGGTCGGTGACCACCAAATGATGTAGGTGTTTCCGCACAGCCTGCGAATGGATGTTTATGTTAAACATCCATTCATAGCCTGTGCGTGGGAACACCTGCTGCAAGTTGGGGTGAGCAGCCCGGGATTTGAAGGCAAGGTTTGGTGGACTCACAAGGCTGCGAATTCCCAACCTTGCAATGCAATTAGAATAAAACCCCCAAAACTTGTTATACGGCAAAGGAATCACACAGGGGATCAGCCATATCCATGCTCTGAGTGCAGCAAGTGTTTTACTAAAGATATAAACCTTATTAACCCCTTGAGCGGTGGGTTTTGCTGGGGAAGGACAAACCTACCGGGACAGGATTGTCCTGCCCCAGAAAAACCCACCACAGAGTTGTGGGCCACTCTTCTGCATCTCTCCCCCCCCCTCATGTCTCCTCCGGCACCTAACGCCGGAGCTCCTGTGCCCTGCCCCAGCCCCTGCCACGATCATAATATGTGCCTGGCTCGGGTTGTTCAGGGCGGCTTGGGAGGATTCGGGCACCTGAAATCCCGAGTCCACCCGAGCCGCGCTGAACATCCCGAGCCTGCCGCCTGCTATTTACTAGAACTAATGGTGGTGGGGTCAGGGGAGCTCCAGTGTACAATCACCTTGATGGATGGAAGGGTGCCTGGAGAGGTGATGCATCAGTAGTGCACACCTGGACACCACTGGCACACACCTTCATTTTGCGGCAGCACAGCTTATATTATTATACAATTTTATTCATGTTTTAAATAATATTTTTTTTTATTCAGTGTTTTATGCAATTGATCTTATTCAGTTTTTTTGTGTACATATAATATAACTAGTATGTATGAAAATAATGCATGTTCCTAATATTAATGCTGTGACATATACATTTGACTATGTTTTATTGTGCCGATGTTGGAACGCATACTAAACCTTCTTGGAACGCACAGCCATATTTAAAATCCTGTTCCATAGTCTGATCCATGGCCGACAACAGGAGGAAAGATATACATGATATTACAACATGTGATATAGACAATAGAGGGGCTGCTACCCTGTAATTCAGACACTGATTTTATAGATTAGATCTGTCTGTATATCATATCAAAATAGTTTTTAATTAAAACAATTATTAAAACAATAGAAGAGATACAAGGACACACAGGTTTCTGCACACAGATGTATTTTAGGAAATTTTAAGGAAAGGTTTGTTTGAATCCGCACATAATCTCATGAAGCTGTTAGTTATTTGTTAAACGAACATTGTTGTCATTAAAGGTTGATTTTTGGTATAACCTGTTGGTGGTGCTCCCAGAACAAGTTTCAGAGAACTTTACTGGAAAAGGAGGGGCCTTGCGGTAAGATGCAAGAAAAGACTGAATCAGTCTTACCTGGGGCACACTTTAATTAGATGTATGTTGTGTTATTGTATTTTATTAAAATGTAACTTTTAATTCTTGTTGCTTAAACGGAGGGGTGACAATTGTCACTTTGGTTGGGGATATTTGATTTAAGTGGTATCCGTATCCCCAATGTCTATTCTGCACCTTACAAATTCAGGTGCTAGTCTATAATTACTTAAAAAATGACACACAGATATCTGCATTAATCATTTAGATACAAATATGCTCATTAATTATTAAACACAGAAAACATTTTCTTCCCCCATTGGCGAAGATTTATCAACATATATCAGATGTCAAAAAGGAAGTAGCCTTTTAGGGGTTTGTGACATAATCAACGATACCCCCTTTGCGTTTATTTTATATCAAGTCTTTATTAGGCAATTCCTGCTCGCTTCCCACAATTATTTTCCTTATGTATATTTCAATACCTGCTTTCAAAGATTTTTTTTAGAAGAATTTATAAGAAAGAGAGCTGAGATTGTGTGTTTTTGTTACACTAACTTCCTCTTCTGCTTTCTAGCATCATAAGTTAGTATCAGATGCTAGATGAGAGAGAGGAAATATAGTGTTTCCATAAACTAGATTTAGAATAAGAGCACAGGGTTGGCTTCTGCTTGTCAATTTTGATTGCTCAGAGCGACCTTGTTGTTCAATTTAGCAGTGCAAGGTATATGCTCGGCTATCTGACTGAGAGTGCCTTGCTGCGGAAATTTCACAGGAGACAGGGATTGCCTATATCCCTGTCTTTTCAGAAATGATTCAGAGATATTAGTCAGCGGTGACTGTTCTGCTGTCTGATATCAGCATGTATTGCTTCAAATATCTGATGAGAGACAGTCTCTTTTGAGACAGATCCCAGCTGATGTAAAGGGGTCCTCCAGTGTGCGCCCAGTGACAGTGCCAGTCCGGAAGAAGGCTATAAGAGCCAGCAAAGTCGGGTGCACAGCAGATCCCAGCTTGCAGGAAAAACAGCCCGGGCACGTGTGTGAGAAGAGGCACCGGGTGGACCTTCTGTGTGCCTACTTGTTTGCCTACCCACCAAGAAGAAGGCCAGGGGTGCCAAAGGAGAGGGAGGACGGCCTGACTTCCCTGAAGGGCAGCTTGGACATAGAAGCCTGTGGGTGAGTCTCACTGGGCAAAGCCCAATTGCAGAACTGTAATAGTGCAGCTAAAAACAACTGATATCCCAAAAAGAGACAAGTGGTTACCCCACAGGAACTGTGTGCATTAAACTGTATGGTACACTTAGTTTAGGCCAAGAGGACAAGGTGCACTAGGCTCTGAGGATAGTTGACTAAGTGTGAGCTTACTCACAGGGACTTTCTTCTGATTATTAACTGCACAAGTAAATACAACGCTATGGGTTAAATGGGCCAAAATACTGCGGCGGCCAGACTTGAGAAGTATGCTCGGTCTCAAGCAGGTAGTAGCTCCCACACAGGTACCCCTCAATCGACTCCCACCAAGGAGAGTAAAAATCCGCCACCTCCAGAAGTAACATTGCAGCAAGTCCTTGAGGCGATTAATACCTGTGAAACTCGCCTCCTTGAACAAATCAATAAAGTACAGTCAGATATTACTTTATTGAGAAATGATGCGCAAAAAATCCCCGAAAGAGTAACTGAGGTGGAAAATCGCATTTCGGCCATGGAAGATAGCCCCACTTCAAACACAGGTGAAATCTATGAGTGGTCAAATGATTGACATGCGCCCAAAAATGTCTGACATGGAAGGGAGGCTTAGACGGAATAATATTCGTTTTATCGGCTTTGAGGAGCGTATAGAGGGAGCTCCGGAAAAATTCTTGGAAGAATGGCTAATTCAGATGTTTGGCAACAAGGCCTTCTCCGCGCAGTTTGCAATTGAGAGAGCTCATCGCATCCCAGGCCGCCCCACCCCAGGTGGTCCACCTCGTACCCTAATAGCTAAATTTTTAAAATTCAAAGATCGGGACTGTGTGCTGAGACTGGCTAGGGATAAGGCGGACTTTGCTCACAATGGCAGGAGGATTTCTGCCTTCCCGGACTTTCCGTTAGAGGTTCAGAAGGACCAAGCAAAATTCAAGGATATTAAAGTCCGCCTTAGGGAGTTGGATTTAAAATATTCTATGATCTATCCGTCCAAATTGAGAATAGTGGCGGTGGGAGCTGCAAAGTTTTTTTTCACTCCTGGGGAGGCGGCGAGTTGGCTGGACGGCACATATCCTGGAAGAAAACAGATGTCTCCCAGTTAAACTGTCCAATTGAAAGGATATTTTCCTTTTAATTCAGATTGGTCTGCTGTTTCCATTAAGCTATGTGCCATATTTTGTTGTCTTTGGTATTTGTCTCTGAACAAGGGGAAATTCTGCTTGTCGGTAAACATGGGGGGAGGGACTGGAATCATTATGATGTAATAAAATGTATTAGGCGGCGGTGAGAGCACGGGGGAGGACGGGGGTACCCTCTTTTGGTGGCCATTAGTTTATTGCTCCATGAGTTAATCCAGTTGGCGATAGTGTAAAGGGGGGTATTTGTTGAGGGGAGGGTTGGGATACAGGTATGCCGTGGTAAATAGGCTATACAGGGAGGGGGAGGAGGGAGGTAGGGTGTGTATATGTGTGTTTGTTTTTGTTTGCTCACAGCAAGTATATGATAAGATTGTCCCATAGCATGTACTCGATAAACTTGGAATACTCAGCAATAAGAACCGCTTTTGGTATATATGTCCAATGCCCGGCAGAACACTGGGTAAATGTTAAATATCCGCCTTACCATTATGTCCAGTCTAGATGGTCAGATTAATGTCCTGGAATGTTAGAGGCCTGAACTGTATGGTAATAAGAGCATTAGTTCTTAAGCAGTGCAAGAACACGGATGCCGATATTATCTGCTTGCAAGAGACCCACCTGCAAGGGGAACGTCTAGCATCTTTGAAACGTCCCTGGATTGGTCACAGTTACCATGCCCCTTTTTCTTCAACCTCCAGGGGCGTTTCAATGTTGATTAAGAAGTCGGTGGTTTTTGAGGTTGGTTCTCTGAAGATAGACCCTGGGGGGAGATATATATTTGTGGAATGTGCTATTGAACATACACTTTTTTGTATTCTCACAGACTATATTCCACCCCCGTTCTCCTATGATGTAATAAGAATGGCGGTTGAATTTGCTGCCTCTTTTCCAGACAGTATGGTAATCTGTCTGGGCGACTTTAATAAGGTACTTTTGCCTCGTTTAGACAGATGGAATAGGACGGAAAAAGAAATTGCTAAGGAAGGTAATAGGTTTGCAGATTTTATAGAGGCGATAGGGTGGAGGGACCCTTGGAGGCTGAGGAATCCTGGCCTCCAACAGTTCTCTTGTTATTCATCTTCCCATAAAGCATTTTCTAGAATCGATATGATCCTGGTCTCTGAGAAGGGTCTTAATAAGATCAGTCAGGTGGAATATAAAGCCCGGGGAATCTCGGATCATTCACCGGTAACCATCCAGATCGACTTAGAGACCCCGACGGGTTCCGATACTGGAAATTGCAGCCATACTGGCTGGCACACATGGGGGAACAGGAGGAAATAGAGGTTATGATGGAAAAAGTTTTTGATGAGAATTTAAGTTCAACATTAAATACTGTGGTGTGGGACGCCTTTAAGGCCTTCTTAAGAGGGGTTTTTATAAAAAGAATTGCCTTTCTGAAGCAGACAAACCGTAAAAGGATGAACGAATTGGAAGTTGAGATGATTAACCTAGAAAATAATTTTCTTTTAAATAAATCAGAACTAGCTCTTTCCACATGGCAGACAGCCCAAAAAGAATGGGTGGAGCACCTTCAAGATGTGATGTGAAGGAGGTTGGTCACAGGGGCTCATAAATGGTATTCAAACTCTGGCCGAACAGGAAAATTTCTAGCATTTTTGATGAAACAGGATAGACCGTCTAATATAATCCCCATGATTAAGCTAGACTCAGGGGAAGAGGTAATAAAAACCCCTAGGACAGCGGAAGTTTTCTCCACACATTTTGAAGAGGTGTATAGATCAAAACTAAATTGTAGTAAAGAAGAAATTGGGGAATACCTGGGGAGGATAAGTTTGCCAAATCTCTTGCCAAGCTCTAGGGATTTATTAGAAGCCCCACTGACACTGGAGGAAGTAATAACAGTAATTAACTTAGTCCCAGGGGGGAAAGCACCAGGCCTGGATGGCCTGCCCGGGGAGGTTTACCAGAAATATGTCATTAAGCTGGCCCCCCAGTTATTGAGTGTCTTTCAGCACATGGAAATGGAGGAAAGTATACCCCCGTTGATGTCTGATGCCGCAATAATTGTAATACCGAAGAGCGGAAAAGATCCGACCAGGGTGGACTCTTTTAGGCCTATATCCTTAATATCATCCTACGCTAAAATATATGCCAAAATATTAGCAAATAGATTGAAGAATGTAATAGAGCAAATAGTCCACCCTGATCAGATGGGATTTATGGCGGGGAAATCTACAATGATTAATTTGCGCAGGGCCTACTCCTACCTGCAAAGGGCGGAACAGGGAGAGTCGGGAGCAATGATCGCATCATTTGATGCGAACAAGGCTTTCGACTCGGTGGAAAGTCCTTTCCTATGGGGAGTTTTACAGGCTTTCGGCTTTGGGGAAAGGTTTATCAAGCAGGTTTCGTTGCTCTATCAGAATCCTAAAGCTAGAATGACCATTAATGGATTCACTTCCCCCTCCTTCTCTCTCTCCAGAGGAACACGACAGGGATGTCCCCTATCCCCCCTGCTGTTTGAAGTGGTAGTGGAACCCCTTGCGTGCATGTTAAGATCTGCTCTGGGGGGAGAGAGGAATGGTGGTGGACCCAGCAGAAATCTAGTTTCATTATATGTGGACGACATCCTGGTGGGCCTGGCAGTCTCTAGAGATCTGCCTAGGAAAATGGGATATATACAGGACTTTGGGAAGTCTTCAGGCCTGACAATGAATTGGAATAAATCAAATTATATTCAAATAGGTAACAAGGAGTGGAATGACCCTGAGGTTGATGCCCAATTAAAAAAGGTAGGGAAGTTTCGCTATTTGGGCATATGTTTTGCTGGTAACGCCGCTGATTTTATTTCCGACAATATAATTCCGTTCATTAAAGATCTAAGGACCAAATTTCGGAGCTGGTCCAGACTCCCGATCACACAAATCGGTCGGGTTAATCTGATCAAGATGGCAGTACTTCCTAAGTTTCTGTATATTGTCCAAAATTCTCCAGTTTTTATCAAAGATGATTACTTTAGGAAGATAAATAGCCTTGTCTCTTCATTTATATGGTGCGATAAGCGGCCAAGAATAAGGCTGGACACCATATGCAGGGACAGAGAAAAGGGAGGTCTGGCTCTTCCAGATTTCAAAGTGTACTATATGGCTGCCCAAATGGTCCATATCTGTGCATGGGTCAGGCCAGGCGAGGCTACAGGCGAACTGCAGGAACTAATGGAGGGTGTGGATCCAGATGTCACTCCCCTTCAGAGAATGTTTGTGCAAGGGCTCCGTCAGGACCTCCCACCAATTATCAGTCAAGCTGTTAAGGTTTGGAGGTGGACTAGCAAGCTGACAAAATTTGACAGTCTGGACCCAGACACTCCTATTTTTTCCCTCAGCACAATGAAGGAAATTAAGGAACAACAGTGAGGAAAGTTGTGGAACTCTTTTGGAATTAGCTCTATAGGCCAATGGTATCAAAATGGGGCATTCAAATCCTTTTCCCAGCTACAGGTTGAGTTTAATCTACCGAAGGAAGTGTTCTTTAGATATCTACAGGTAAGAAGCGCTATGGCCCAATACTGTAAGGGTGAGCAGTGGACAATGGAGAAAGCCCCTTGCAAGAAATTCATTAAAAAACTAGGGAGGGGCAAACGGCTGTCTAAAATATATCACTTCCTACATTCCTATGTACAAACTGAGGAGTTGGGAGCTCTACGGGTAAAGTGGGGGGAAGATATTCCTCAGCTAGATGAGAGTAGGTGGAGGGTGGCAATGGCGGGTCCTAAATCCGCGACCAACTCTATGCGAATACAGCAGGTACAATTTAACATCCTGCATCGGACATATATAACGCCAGTAAGGATGAAAAAATATGCGGGTCCAGAGTCCCATAGATGCCCAAAGTGCGGAGAAGGAGAGGCCACATTTGAACATTTATTGTGGAGTTGTAGGAACGTAAGCAGGTTCTGGGATGGGATAATTAAAACTCTTGCACAAATCGGCATCCCTAGGGGATCCTTGAATAAACTCAATCTGGTCTTGGGGATATGGGAGGAGGAGGGAAATACCCGAGAGACGCAGCAGTTGGCAAGGAATCTAACCGCCCTTGCAAAAGTAATAATAGCCCGTCAGTGGTTGTCCCCTAAAGGCCCATCATTAGTGGAATGGATTCAATTGGCAAACTCCACCAGTGAACATGAGAAATTTGTATATGCATCCCGGGGATCGACTCAGAAATATCACAGGATATAGGGTCACTGGAATAGATCAGTGAATTATAAAGTGGGTAATAGTATTAGATTAAATAATTAGCACAATGTAGGTAGAAATATCTATAATTAGTGATATACACTTTTAAGGTTTGAGACATGTATGTATCGGGGGTGTGATGAAAACTCGAAAGTAGACACTTTCTGGCACATTCTGGCACATAAAGTGATATAGATATAGAAGTGGATTTAGAACAAGGGATGTTGTAGATCTTATATTTGAGTCCCTTTTTTTCTTTTTTTGGTTATTTCTTTGGTCTGTTTATATACTGTATGTGGTGTTTTTTTTCGTTTTTTCTTATATTTATTGTAGAAGTGTTTTTAGACACAGTTATTAAACATGATTGAACTTAAGGATAACCCAAACACAACTAAGTAGTTAATGGCACGTATTCAACGAGTAGTTAAGATATATATTTGACAATATGTTTTTTTTATTTTACTATATTTGGTTGATAGAGTCCAGAGGTCCCCTACACAAAGGGTGGGGATGGTGGAGTAGTCCAAGGGGAAATAAAAGGAATGGAAAGGAAATGAAAGGGACGAGGCAAAAGGGCAGGCGGGCTTGAATGGATAAGCAAGGGTAGAAGGGAAGAAGGCTTGGGCCAAATTGCGGTTATAAGACTATGCAGTGGGTTTGAAAGGATGGAGGCGTTTTCTTTCTTTTTTTTTTTTTCTATAAGTAAGTCAGTGGGAGTAAGGTATACAGAGCTGTGATTGTGTTAGTCCAGGGGGAGTATGTCTATGTGTAGTGTTGTTATTGTTGTAGTCTTGTCATCGATATATATGAAATGTACTGTTCTTCTTGATATTTGTCTACAGATCTTTGTATATGCGATAATGTCTATTGTTTTTTTTATGGATTTAATTGTGATATGAAATTTGATAACTAAATAAAGACTCAATTAAAAAAAAAAAGAGAAAAAAGGAAAACAATACATATAATCCTTTGAGGAAAACACAAAAATTCCTCTTTTGTTGCTTTATATCTCTTTGGAAAGGCTGGTTGTACAGTTTACAGCCAAAAAAGGTGCAGATTTTCTACAATCAATATTGTTTTATACATGCATCAACATTAGTAGTTATCTGCTATGATCACGGTCTTTCAAGTGTGAAATTCTAACTCCTGTGTAGAATATAACAAGCACACAGAGTTATTTAGCTGAAATGCTGCTGAGTTTGAAACTGTATCAACTCTTTGCCTTGTATTTATACACACATTGTATCACAATAAGAATCTTTAGAAATAGAAAGCAGTGAATGGCATTCTTTTTCCAGCAATTGTTACAGTTACTTTCTAAATCTCTAAGAGACTGTTTCTTCTAATTTACAGTAAGAGGTACACAATGCAAACAATCATTAATACCAGTAGTAGTGGCTATCTGCTTTAGTCAGCTTTTTCAGGTGCAAGAAATGTCTTTTACCTTCATTGGTGCCAACGTATCGTACCATGTGTATATAATTCATTCTATTGCACAGTCCATACACGAATGTCTTATTGCCAAGTTTTTACATAATAAGCCCCTTAGCAGAAAATCAAAACAGCTTGTGATTTCTTAAGCGCTGGGTAATAAATTGCACTTATTTACTATACATTTGTGTAGCCTCCCGCAAAAGCCAACATTGTCCATTTATGGTTATGCGGCTGACGGGGGTACACTGGCAATAGCAGGGTATGGTGTTTGCCTGTATGGAGTACCAGGTAGCGGCAATTGCCGCTTCTTACTTGTGTACCGCTTCAAGCGGGGTGCTGTGCAGCCGGAGAAAGAGGGGTGGGTGCAGCTGCGGGCATCTGTTGAAGTCGGATTCTCACTCAATGTGTGATAGCCGATACAGGAAGTGACGCGCGTTTCGCTCGGGGAGAGCTTGGTCACACTCGGTTCTGTGTGAAGCTCCTTCGATCTGTCTGACTTTTAATTGTTCATGATGATTGGATAATTGTCAATTTGTCATCCAATCTTGTCCGCTCTTGTTGCCATACTATGCTCTACATTGATTGTCACTGTGTGAGTTTTTGGGTATAAAGGAAATGAGTTATCCCATATTGTATTAGGTGCTGAAATGGCAGTGTTTATATTAATTTTGCTGCCATTGATTGTTTTGGTTAAATAGATTTCACATATCTATATGGTGGAATTTTACTGATTATGGAGAATATTCTTCTTTAGCGATAGATTTGTCCTTTTTATTACATTGGGATATTTGTTTATTGCTGGTTAGAGGTATCTATTAAATTGTGATTATATATATATTTTTATTTATTTATTATTATTAAAAAAAATAAAATAATTTCTTTAAATTTTATATTATTGTTATTAATTTTCACATCTTTATGTGGTGGAGTTTTAATTGTTATGGAGAATATTCCTTCCTTTGTGATAAATTGGTCCCTTTAATAGATTAGGATATCTATTGATAGCTGGTTAGAGGTATCTGTATCGGTTTGTAATTAAATATATATTGGTTTGTAATTAAATATTTTATATTTTTAAATATTTCATATTTTTTATATGGTGGCATTTTTATATGCCATTGTGAATTTTTGTTTGTGGAAAAGTCCGAATGAATTTGATAAGCACCAAATACTGTAACTATTGATTTAAAAAAAAAAGGATGTTTAAAAAATGAAAATATATTGTAACCAACTGAGGATCGAACTACTGATACTGACATAGTGAAGCTGTGCCTCTACCCGCTAGGCCACTGTTACCTGTGATTATCTTCGCTACCTTGGTGTGTGATATACAGCAACGTCCAATACAAGACATACCCCATAAAGTACAGTACATACTGTATGACATGCTCCGTATGATACTGTAGGTCCTCAAATAATGTTTGAAGTAGTCATCCAGCAATAGCAAAGGTTAGCATGGCTTCTGCACCAATTACATAAATTACCGTACGTAACTGCGGCTGCGAATAAAATAAAAGAACTCTGTCCGTAAAGTAAGGACAAAATCCGTAGTGTAAAGTATGATACTGTAGGTCCTCAAATAATGTTTTAAGTAGTCATCCAGCAATAGCAAAGGTTAGCATGGCTTCTGTACCAATTACATACATGACCATACGTCACTGCGGCTGCGAATAAAATACAAAAACTCTGGCTGTAAAGTAAGGACAAAATCCGTAGTGTAAAGTCTTAACGTGGAGCATTAGTCACCCAGTGGTTAAACTATGTATTACATGGCGTGGTACATAACGCAGGACATAAAGCAATCTGCAACTCGCGAGTCAGAGCCCTCAAAAGCGTGTTGTAAACCACGATGTACTCGGCCAAATGTAGTAGGATGAGAGATTTAGAAAGTGAGAGATATGGTAAGAAATCAATAGTTTTTTTTAAAGTGGCAATCATTTACACTGCAAAATCAAACTGCTTTAAAATAACTGGAGTTTTCTTACCAAATCTCTCACTTTCTGAATCTCTCATCCTACTAAATGTCCCACCATAGTATCAGTATAATTCATTAGATTGTACTAAACAACAGTATGCTTTACATCACCTCACTGGGATATACAAACTTGTTACTATCCCTCTGAATGTGATTATTTGACCATTGATGTTTTGTTTCTCTCTGTGACAGTTATATATGTGTGTATATGTGCAATATTTTAATATATGATTTTTAAAAGCTTAGTTTTAGTATAACCTTCAATAGGTGGGAATAACTCCCCTTCCTGTCCATTTCTGGTTACAAACTCTAGAACTTGCCTAGCTTTATCACATGTCCTAATGTGGATAGCCAATCTAAAATACTATTTTCAATTAATATCTTCTATTTTGTGAATAGAGGAGATAAATTTAAAAGAGTGCCCCAACAAAAAGAGAGTGATTTTCCTTCTATTTATTATATGTAGAACAAGTCTTTCTGCTGAAACTATGGCCAGACAATAGGTGACTCCTAAACAAAAGGTCCCTTTGGTGACATAACAGGACGCCAGAGGCTGCTGTGATCTAATTACTATACAAGGTGTTACCCTGCCAGGGTGTAATTAGCATTTATCATTGTAGTAAGTCACTTAAGGAATATTTATACCTCATTTAAAAGACAAGGACTAGGCAGGAGGACCTGCTTAGGTGAATGACTGTATACTAATGTTATGGGCCCCTAATTTACATGTCACCATGAGCATCCTGGGAACTACTGGGGAGAGATGGGGAGGAGTGACTATAAATAGGCTGTATCAGGCCACTGGGAGCTGATGGAGGAGCTTCTGGGTCAGTTACTGGTTGGAGAGCTGGGAGGACGGAGGAGTGAGAGAGAGACAAAGGAAGGATCCCCAGAGTAAGGTATCTATATTATACATAAGATTATGCTGATAATTACACAATCAATTTTACTATTCTTTTGTGAATATTGTCTTGTTATTAGTGATAACATTTTATTTGACCAATATATAATTAGTTAATATTACTATATAATAGAATAATACAGTGTTATCCTACTTGTGACAGTGTAGTATTCGTAAATCAATATACAAATTCATGAAAGTTCACATTATATGTATAAAAAAGAGACTTTATCATTTTTCATCAAAATTGTATGTGTCAGTAATGTAGGGGCAGGAATCATTTAGATGTCACATAATTATACTGTATAATATCATATGTGATACAATATATATAATCAGTAATATGTACATTATATATCTCTATGTGTTCTTTATCAGTTCTATGATATCATGTATAAGTACCATATGGACTATCTCTATATTTTCTCTATCATACTGTGGGATCATTTTGACATAATAAAAGGCTAATGCTGCTCCTCACCTTTATGGGGGAATTGGAGTGTTGTTCATGCTGGCAGTCACTAGATGGAGCCCAATGGAGCTTCACGTTTTGCCCTGTTCGGGAGCTGACATTGTGGTTATTTTAGCTAGTTACTTGTGTGTGTGTGTGTGTGTGTATATATATATATATATATATATATATAAATATATATATATCAATATTTTTTTTTTTTCGAAAAGAATAGACAAGAGCACTCCATAGTGCAATAAATCAAAGTATTTATTTCTTAAAAATGGACTTTCTCCATACAGATAGATAAAATTACGTACCACACTGGGCGGTCTTAGCCACCGCAGGAATAACAGCATAAAAATCAGTCGGAGCGGTTACACTCTCACGTTTAAGGAAGTCCAGCTCCCAGACACGTCAGAAGGAAAGGTGGACAGACTGCAACGCCAGGCCACGCCCCAACGCGTTTCGTCAGAGGGCTGGCCTGGCGTTGGTCAGTAGCTTCTCTTATAGCCCGCATGCAGCTGAACTCAATCACATACTCAATCACATATGGTTATTGCACTTAAACCTTGACAAAGGGGTGAATGATACCCCGAAACGTTGGTTTGCTTTAATACACGCTGTTGAAAACCCTTGGAGTGCCGCTGTCTGTTCCTTCCTACGAGACTACCTGTTTGTTCCAGAAGGCACCCAGGTACTGAATCCCAGCTGAGTGAGTGCCAGGCCGTCTACCTCTCTCTCTCTCTCTCTCTCTCTCTCTCTCAATATATATATATATACAATTGGGGGTTTGGACTCTGTATTGCGCTAGATACTAATGCAGCACCTCCAAAATTCCTCCTGTTAGTGAGGAATAGCAAGAAATACAAAGAAAAGGGGTGATTGGAGTGCGCAACCTATTGTCTCTATGGTCACATATATATATATAACATGTACCACCCAGTTCATCCAATCAGTACTCAGAAGTCCTTTCTGAAGGTGATTTCTGTATGTCCAATATTGAATTTGTTCGCAGTAATCATGCAATTTTCATTTTTGAAAAAATCTTTTTATTTCAAAAAGCAACCCGACGCGTTTCGTCTTTACGACTTCATCAGGGGTACAACTGGGAATGGTACAGAAAGAAAGAGGGGTACTTTTAAGTACATAAAATATAAGTTTTTGTTAAAATTTAACAAATAAAATAATTATTATATTACATACCCGATGTATAATCATATGAATGATAATCCATACAGTAAGTATTGCAGATTAACGTGGATTTTAATATATCTGGAATGGTTAAAAGATATACGTATAATTAAAATAAGTTACTAAAAAAAGTTTACTGAAAAAAGGGGGGGGGGGGAGAGAGCTAGCTAGAAAAAAGGGTTTCCTTTACTTACCAATATGGTATTGTGGGTATAGCCAACCTTTTACAAAAAGTTGGGTATTCAAAGTTGGTGGGTGATTAATCGGTCACCAGTTTGGATCTGTTTTAGATCAGTTGGATATTCAAAATTTGGAGGGTGATTAATCGGTCACCAGTTTGGATCTGTTTTAGGATAATGATTACTATTAGCAATTTATTTGTACTTTATATAAAAAAATTAAAAAATATTTTAAGAAGGTTCCCCTTATTTACATCAAATAGAGAGAGGCTCTATATAATTAATTACATTTAAAAAATGAATGAGGTTTCTTTTCACTCACCAATATAGTATTGTGGGTATAGCCAACCTTTTACAGATAGTTGGGTATTCGATAATTGGTGGGTGATCGATCGGTCACCGGCTTGGATCTGTTTTAGGATAATGATTACCATAAGTAATCAATCTATACATTATAATAAAATATTTAGGAAAATTTTCCCTCATTTGCATAATATAGTTAGTGGTTATATGTAGTGGAAAAAATTCAATTAGATTATGTTTATCAGACTAAATCTGCCCCAGAATGCACTGGATCAGCACAATATAATATATTCTTTACAGACTCTGAATAAAGTTGATCAGCTCTAATACATATATAGAGTATTTCAATGTATCCATAAATGTTGCAAATTTTACCATCTGTGTGGCATTGTCTAATCTCAGTATAATTTACAAGAAAACTCCAAATATAAAGTGAAGATTCCAGTATGGATACAAAGTGCAACAATACATAAATGGCTGGGCTGAATTAATGATAATTGACACATATGTGAAGCTTGAATACACAGTGTAACGATACATGAGTAGCTAAGTTGGACAAATAATACCTGACACATATACAAGGTATCAATTCTTTGTTAAGTACAAAGTATAACAGTATGCACTTGTTGGCTTACCAGGGACTCTTCCAAATGAATGCCTCCTCCTCGCTCACTCTGGTGTATAATGAAGGGCATGCTGGCTGTGTATTTATAGCAATACAGACTCTGATTACTTCCTATTAGTGTGAAACTAATTAAGTGCTTTTCCTCAAAGATAATGGGTGTAAATGCATTGACTGATGGATAAAATGATTATCTAACATTTACAACTCACTGGCTTATAATACTCCTGAAAAAACCGTCTCATACACTAAGTTCTTATTATTTGTTTATATATGGAACGCACGCCGGAGGTGTGTGCGTTCCATTTGCCAAATATGGTAGTTCCGCTTTTTGGTTTAAGTATATGTGGAGCGCACGTCACCGTAACACGTGCGCTCCATCTATATCTTTCCACGTAACTTCTTAATGTGTGGCGCACGTTCTCAGCGTGTGCGCTCTGTCTGTAACCTTCTCCGTGATAACTTCTGTAGGAGACGCACCGTTTGAACGTGTGTGCTCCAAAATTCTTACATATGCGTTCCATAGTCCCGTGCAACCAGGAAGTCTATGGAGCGCTTATACCAATATGACACATATCCTTTCAGTGTCATTCTGAAACCTATTAGGGTCATTATTAGAATATCTGCGCTCCAATAACTGAATGTATAAAAATAAATGTGTTCCTATACGCATAGTTAATGGTGTTTTATATAATGTTACTAAAAAAAAAAAATTTTTGGAGTGATCGTGTACTAAATTAAGAGGTGCTTACTAAACGCATATGTAAGAATTTTGGAGCGCACACGTTCAAACGGTGCGTCTCCTACAGAAGTTATCACGGGGAAGGTTACAGACAGAGCGCACACGCTGAGAACGTGCGCCACACATTAAGAAGTTACGTGGAAAGATATAGATGGAGCGCCCGCGTTACGGTGACGTGCGCTCCACATATACTTAAACCAAAAAGCGGAACTACCATATTTGGCAAATGGAACGCACACACCTCCGGCGTGCGTTCCATATATAAACAAATAATAAGAACTTAGTGTATGAGACGGTTTTTTCAGGAGTATTATAAGCCAGTGAGTTGTAAATGTTAGATAATCATTTTATCCATCAGTCAATGCATTTACACCCATTATCTTTGAGGAAAAGCACTTAATTAGTTTCACACTAATAGGAAGTAATCAGAGTCTGTATTGCTATAAATACACAGCCAGCATGCCCTTCATTATACACCAGAGTGAGCGAGGAGGAGGCATTCATTTGGAAGAGTCCCTGGTAAGCCAACAAGTGCATACTGTTATACTTTGTACTTAACAAAGAATTGATACCTTGTATATGTGTCAGGTATTATTTGTCCAACTTAGCTACTATGTATCGTTACACTGTGTATTCAAGCTTCACATATGTGTCAATTATCATTAATTCAGCCCAGCCATTTATGTATTGTTGCACTTTGTATCCATACTGGAATCTTCACTTTATATTTGGAGTTTTCTTGTAAATTATACTGAGATTAGAGAATGCCACACAGATGGTAAAATTTGCAACATTTATGGATACATTGAAATACTCTATATATGTATTAGAGCTGATCAACTTTATTCAGAGTCTGTAAAGAATATATTATATTGTGCTGATCCAGTGCATTCTGGGGCAGATTTAGTCTGATAAACATAATCTAATTGAATTTTTTCCACTACATATAACCACTAGCTATATTATGCAAATGAGGGAAAATTTTCCTAAATATTTTATTATAATGTATAGATTGATTACTAATGGTAATCATTATCCTAAAACAGATCCAAGCCGGTGACCGATCGATCACCCACCAATTATCGAATACCCAACTATCTGTAAAAGGTTGGCTATACCCACAATACTATATTGGTGAGTGAAAAGAAACCTCATTCATTTTTTAAATGTAATTAATTATATAGAGCCTCTCTCTATTTGATGTAAATAAGGGGAACCTTCTTAATATATTTTTCAATTATTTTATATAAAGTACAAATAAATTGCTAATGGTAATCATTATCCTAAAACAGATCCAAACTGGTGACCGATTAATCACCCTCCAAATTTTGAATATCCAACTGATCTAAAACAGATCCAAACTGGTGACCGATTAATCACCCACCAACTTTGAATACCCAACTTTTTGTAAAAGGTTGGCTATACCCACAATACCATATTGGTAAGTGAAAGAAACCCTTTTTTCTAGCTAGCTCTCTCCCCCCCCCTTTTTTCAGTAAACTTTTTTTAGTAACTTATTTTAATTATACGTATATCTTTTAACCATTCCAGATATATTAAAATCCACGTTAATCTGCAATACTTACTGTATGGATTATCATTCATATGATTATACATCGGGTATGTAATATAATAATTATTTTATTTGTTAAATTTTAACAAAAACTTTTTTATGTACTTAAAAGTACCCCTCTTTCTTTCTGTACCATTCCCAGTTGTACCCCTGATGAAGTCGTAAAGACGAAACGCGTCGGGTTGCTTTTTGAAATAAAAAGATTTTTTTCAAAAATGAAAATTGCATGATTACTGTGAACAAATTCAATATTGGACATACAGAAATCACCTTCAGAAAGGACTTCTGAGTACTGATTGGATGAACTGGGTGGTACATGTTATATATATATATGTGACCATAGAGACAATAGGTTGCGCACTCCAATCACCCCTTTTCTTATATATATATATATATATATATATATATATATATATATATATATATATATATTACGACCATAATAGTGCTATATAGCGCACAGTAATTATAATTGTCTTTCCTATCTCAAAACATCACACAATAGTTTCTTAACATAGGATTTTCTTTTAGATAGTGATGTACAAAATCCTGACGCGTTTTGTCTCACTACGAGACTTCATCAGGGGTGCTTTAAAAATATCATTATTGATCTGTATAGGGGTTTCTCCTTATTTCAACAATGGATAATTGTCAGTATTGGAATTATTGTTAGTGGCTCAGGAATGAATGAGCTCTCCACTGGGTGTGCTCTAACTTTACTATGAGGTCTGTTTACTGATCCATTTTCACTCTTCTTTAAGAAAAGACTGAAGAATATCAATTAATTGTTTGATTTCTGGCATAAATATGGAATTAGTATGGCCAGTATGTCTCCACTTATATATATATGTTCAAGATCGCGACCTCAATTAAGTATTTTTCAAAATTTTTCTCCAATGGATAGATCATTTTATGGTCCTTAGAGATTAAATTCAATTTTTCAAAGGAACAAATAAAAGATTCCTGGTATCACCAGCAGTAGTGTTCTCCTCTGTTTCTTTCACATTGGATACAGAGGAGAACACTACTGCTGGTGATACCAGGAATCTTTATTTGTTCCTTTGAAAAATTGAATCTGAGAGTATTTTCCAAAAGCTGGGACTCTCCCCCTTCGAAAGACACTAGTAGCTTGTCTCTACTGTTCCCAGAATCAGAGATATCAGTCTTCCAGCAGCTGGTTACTGCTCTAGCTCCACACGCCTGGTATGTAGTTTTATATCCTCGTTGACAGATTGCTCTGCCTCCTGAATTCTGATCCCCTATTCCCGAGAACCATTTGGTAGATGGGATTCTATAGTTTTTAATTCCATTAAAATCTAAGAAATCTATTTCCAGGAACTGGAGATATCTGCAGTCAAGCAAGCTGTCCTCCCACCAGAAAATTATGAATAATAAGCCCACTCAACTATACACCCCTCCTCTACATATTAAACATCCTCTACCACTCTAGAAGTTATGTATCAGGGCCCCTTCATTCAGCCCAATGCTCCCTTCTCCCACCCCATCTCCCACAATCTGTGCAGTAAAGGGATAATTAGTGGTAATTACTGATCCAGGCCCTACATGCTGAGCGGTTGATATAATACCCCCTACCACCCACGGGACATCAAAGCTTCCCCCACCCCTACCACTGGAGGATTGGTAGGGGCCCAAATACATCGCCATGGCCAGGGGCCTACACTGCTGTTGAGACCCCTGTATGTATATATATATATATATATATATATATATGTATGAATATGTATGTATGTATGTGTGTGTGTATATATACATATATATATATATATATATATATATATATATATAAAAAATTATTTTTATTATTATTACTATTATTTACATACATTTGGTCTATCTATTATACTTTAACTGACCCGCCATATACTGGGTCACCTAATTGTCCATCTCCGTGATTTGCTCCGCCCCTCTGGAAACCTCCTTCTGAAAATCCTGCATTTGCCCCTGCTTCTATCACCCAGACATTCACTCAGTTTATTTTTCACCACAAACTGACACAGGAACAAGAGGTAATGTTAGCACAGAAACAATATACAGGTAGTGGCCCAAATAGCCAGTCCTTGTAGAATATATAGTTCCTCCATTGCTTCTATATTTGCCCATTACTATGTCAATTTTGGCTTTTGATTAGGAATTTCTCATTAGATCACATAGTCATTTATATTCCATTCCCAGCTGATGGCCAATCATTAGGATCAGGGCTGCCATCAGAATATGTGGGACCCCGGACTGACATAATAGACAGGGCCCCTCCCCTTTCTCAGACAGTCAGCGGCACTGGCCACACTACTCAATCTATACATTGCTGCATGGGAAATGGGAACTTTGTTTATGACAAATTGCACTTTATAGACTATAATCCTGGGCCCAATATCTGTCTGGGATTGGATAGAAACTTCTCTGAATGAAGAACACTTAGCACCCGGTGTATTTGATATGTAGGAAGGTTATGTTTCCACTCTACCAAGGGAATTCCAGTGTAGAATAGCAGATACTCTAAAATATTCCACGTGGTATAAACAACAGAGAGTCTTGGGAAATATTCCCTACAACATATGACAGGGGGTAATTTTACGTGACGTTAAGGGGAAGGGGGAGAGGGAGACGGGCCAGTGCACAGGTAAGTGTGGTAGTTTTGATATGACAAATTAATGATAACAGTCCACAGTAGAATTATAATTATGAGAACAGGCGGTTCCCTAAAGAGTCACAGATGTGGAGGTGCACCCTAGAGAGTAAATACAATTGGAAAGAAAAAGAAGGAACGACTCTCTTTGGTGTTGGGGCACTCTTAGTATAATGATTACGTCAAGTAATCTATAAATTTAAAATATATAGGGTAGTCAAATAAGAAAATGTAGGTGGGATTTGGGCTGCTAGCTCAAAAATATGGAGTACAGTGAAAGAATGCTAGTTGAACAGAGTAGTGGAGAAGGAATGTTCTCCTTCCAAATGAATTATTAGGCGTTTAAAAATTAGCTTTTATTAGATATATAGTAAAAAAATATCTAGACAGACATTCGTCAAAAAGAAGCCGCGCTCAAAGGGACTCCCCGGGCACCCCCCTGCCTCATACACAGCAGCCTGCACTTTTTGACGAATGTCTGTCTAGATATTTTTTTACTATATATCTAATAAAAGCTAATTTTTAAACGCCTAATAATTCATTTGGAAGGAGAACATTCCTTCTCCACTACTCTGTTCAACTAGCATTCTTTCACTGTACTCCATATTTTTGAGCTAGCAGCCCAAATCCCACCTACATTTTCTTATTTGACTACCCTATATATTTTAAATTTATAGATTACTTGACGTAATCATTATACTAAGAGTGCCCCAACACCAAAGAGAGTCGTTCCTTCTTTTTCTTTCCAGGGGGTAATTTTAGCCTTCTCATGTGCGGCTCCTCTCACCCCCTGCACCTTTCTTATCTTCTCATGCATTGGCTTATGATATATTCATTGACAGCAATACTGCTATTATCTCTACAAAGGTTTCTTGGAAGAGTTTTCATGTATCAATTCCTCATTTATGATAAACTGCACCATATTTATTTGGTATATTAATGGAATGACATTACTGACTATTATATTGTGCTATTTCTTGCCCACTGTATTTGCTATGATATACCATTTGGATGTTTGCCTATTGCCATGGATATATATCAGGATCACATGCATTAAATAATCTATTATTACATGTCGTGCTTTATGCAATACAATTATATTTGAAATTCAGTTTTTTTTGTTTTTTTTGTGTTACAGGTATAATACAGAAATTCTGCTAAGAACATTACAAGACATCATTGTTAAAAGGACATTATTCTCTGATCAAGCCAACTATAGATAGTGTTCTTCTATACAGCTCTGGAGGATTCACTAAAGACATTCTCATTTTCTGCATGGGAGAAACCTTCCACAGCTAATTTGTATCTTATCTAATACAGGATGAGTCTGACAGGAGAGAAACCACATCTGTGCTCTGAGTGTGACAAACGCTTTACATATAAATCACAGCTTCTCACACATCAGAGGAGTCACACAGGAGAGAGACCATATCTGTGCTCTGAGTGTGACAAATGCTTTACACGTAAATCACAGCTTCTCACACATCACAGAAGTCACACAGGAGAGAGACCACATCTGTGCTCTGAGTGTGACAAATGCTTTACACGTAAATCAAATCTTCTCATCCATCAGAGGAGGCACAAAGGAGAGAGACCATATCTGTGCTCTGAGTGTGACAAATGCTTTACATGTAAAACATCTCTTCTCACACATCAGAGGAGTCACACAGGAGAGAGACCACATCTGTGCTCTGAGTGTGACAAATGCTTTACATATAAATCACAGCTTCTCATACATCAAAAGAGTCACACAGGAGAGAGACCACATCTGTGCTCTGAGTGTGACAAATGCTTTACACGTAAATCACATCTTCTCATCCATCAGAGGAGTCACACAGGAGAGAGACCATATCTGTGCTCTGAGTGTGACAAATGCTTTACACGTAAATCACAGCTTCTCATCCATCAGAGGAGTCACACAGGAGAGAGACCATATCTGTGCTCTGAGTGTGACAAACGCTTTACATGTAAATCACATCTTCTCATCCATCAGAGGAGTCACACAGGAGAGAGACCACATATCTGCTCTGAGTGTAACAAAGGCTTTACATGTAAATCATCTCTTCTTAGCCATCAGAGGAGTCACACAGAAGAGAGAACACATCTGTGCTCTGAGTGTGACAAATGCTTTACACGTAAATCACATCTTCTCAGACATCAGAGGATTCACACAGGAGAGAGACCACATATGTGCTCTGAGTGTGACAAATGCTTTACATGTAAATCAGAGCTTCTCATCCATCAGAGGAGTCACACAGGAGAGAGACCACATCTGTGCTCTGAGTGTGACAAAAGCTTTACATATAAATCAGATCTTCTCATCCATCAGAGGAGTCACACAGGAGAGAGACCACATCTGTGCTCTGAGTGTGACAAATGCTTTATACGTAAATCACATCTTCGCAGACATCAGAGGATTCACACAGGAGAGAAACCATATAAATGCTCCGAATGTAGCAAATGTTTTTCCCAGAAATCACATCTTTCTGAACATCAGAGGAGTCACACAGGAGAGAAGCCATTTCAATGCATTGAATGCAGAAAGTGTTTTACAGACAAGAGAAATCTTCTTCTTCATCAGAGGATTCACACTGGATAAAAACACATTAATGTTCTAAACGTAACAAGTGTTTCACTAAGAAACAAGGGACCTTATTCATGTCTGTTCGTTCGGACCCCTTCGTTCACAAGGGGTCCAATGTTGGGCTATTGTCACAGCATAAGATGAAATTTTACAGCAGATCCGGGCGGCTCTGATGTTATGTGTCTGTACATGTGCATTGTCATCTGTAGGGGACTGTTCAATGGGTGCACACACACAACCTTGAGGGCAGGGGGGGCAGGTGGCGGTGGACCGGACCATTTGCATATGGGAACACCCAGCACTTAATGGGTGATCCCTAAATAACACTGGGCATTATCATGCTAATGGGCCGATGATGCGGGTACAGGGGCGGGCAGATGACATCACCGGTTGTCAGCTGCCCGCCCACTTCCTTCTGAATTCTCACACATATCTAAGGTTGCTCTAAGCAGATGTGCGTGTGCCTTCCACATCATTCGAAGGTTGCTGACCATCGAATGATATGGGTGTTCCCCTGCATCCTGCGAATGGAAGTCTATGAAACATCCATTCACAGCCTGTGTGTAGGAACACCTACTGTAAGTTGGGGTGAGCAGCCCGGCATTCTCATGTGGAGTCTGGTGGAAGCAACTAAAATAAACCACAAAAACTTGTTATACATCCAATGAGTCACACAGGGGATCAGCCATATACATGCTCTGAGTGCAGCAAGTGTTTTACTGAAGAGATCAACCTTATTACTCACATACATAGTCACTCTGAGGGTCTGAATGTTGCATGCGAATCAATAGTAAGTTGTATCACCACATTATGTGTTTCAGGAAGGTAACTTTAATGTTACAGTATGAATATGGCAATACGTTGATATAAATCCATCTTGCTAAAGACAGGAGAGCTGTGACCAGTAAGCTGGGGGCTGCTTTTCCCTTGGGATAATCTCTCTGTTAGGAAATAGAGCTGCAGTATAACAGACAATGACGATGTGGCTGCCATTACTGTGCCCTGTAATATACAGCTGTTCTGCTCACACTGGTGCTGGGGCTAGTACAGGAAAGAGCTGTATATCCATTACAGAGTCCCAGCAGCTCCTCCCAGTCCCTATTATACCTCCTTATTCTGTCCCTCATACATTCCTATTGCTGTCTTACCTCCCTCTGATTCATATACTATGTATTATATTGTATAATGGTGCAACTAAGACATCAGTCCCCTGTATCCCGTAGTAATCAATGATTATACAGCTGTTTGCTTGCTGGCACTAGGTGATTAAAGCTGATATCTGGTTGCTGTGGGTAACAGCACATATTTTGTTTTTACACCATGTTATGAATAAAATCCTATTGATAACACATTGTTTACCATGTTTATGATCAAGAACTTAATTAAAATGACTTAGTGACTATAATCAAACAATATCAGTAACTACTATTTATGTTACTGACAGTTATCCCCATAATACTTGTTGTTGAATAAATACTGATCCTTATAAATGATATGATTCTGTTTTTGGCTGCTGATCTAATATATTTTATAAGTATTAAATCCTTTTGTACATTGTTCTACATATTAGACGATGGGACCAGGGGAGATACAGATGGTGCCACCATCATCTAGCCTGCCTATGGCATTTGTCCCGCCATAAGTAGCACAGCATGGTATATGGCCTATGGCATTATATACCAGCAAGACCAGTCCCATATAAAACAGGAGATTCTTGGCTTTCAGGGCTCCAATGAGTATAATCATCAGACATCTCACCATCACCTGACTACTTATAGGTAGAGCTTAGGGCTTCTATGAGATTATCCAACACTGATCCTGTATTGTCCTATATTACACTTCCCCACAGATTTTTTTTTAAAAATATTATAATTGGAATCAGCGCTACTGCTGTCACTGATAGTACATGGACGCTCCTGTTCCATAGTCTGATCCATGGCCGACAACAGGAGGAAAGATATACATGATATTACAACATGTGATCACCCAGTGATACAGACAATAGAGGGGCTGCTACCCTGTAATTCAGACACTGATAGATTGCCTGTAAATCATATATAAATAGTTTTTATTAAAACAAGTATTAAAACAACAGATGGGATAAAATGACACACAGGTTCCTGCACACAGATGTATATTAGGAAATGTCTCTGCTTGTCCATGTGATTCTCACCAGGCCGATTTTATGGGACAACCGATGGTGTCTGACTCCTAGAAGCACAGTCCAAGCATATGTTGTTACAGTATCTAACCACGTGGGGATAAGTTTAGTGATGTTTGTGATGTAAATGATGGTCGATCCTATAATTATATACAGGTTGAGTATCCCGTATCCAAAATGCTCGGGACCAGGAGAATTTTGGATAACGGATTATTCCGTATTTCGGAATATTTTAATATTTCAATGATGTATTTTGAAGTATCTTGCATGTATGCTGTATAAACACATAATATACACACAAATATATTTTATTACCACATAAAATACACACAAATATATTTTAATTGTTCAAAAAACAAGGTTTCAAAACGTGAAACAAAATGTGTGTACTATCTCAGCACTGAATTTGAATGCCAAGCAATCATTGTCTTGCACATATATAGTGGCAGTTACATATCATGTCCCCAGTGATGCTGTTACAAATGTCCCCAGTGAGTTTTTAGCAAAAAAAAATTTTTTTTTCACTTTCTGGAATGTCCGTATTTCGGAATAATTCGGATAACGGATATTCGGATACGGGATACTCGACCTGTATAATGATAACAGTCCCAATGCCAATATCGGAGTCCCAATAGAAACTGCATCCATACTGGTCCTGGTCTGGTCCAAGCAGAGATGGATGACCTTAATTTGGGAAAACAAGTGTGTACTAGGAGTTGGTTATATAGTAAATCAGAGATTTGGGGCCAGAAGGAAGTGTTCTGGGTGATAGATGCTGATCATTTGTCTATTAGGTAAAGGGTTAGATAAGGTCCTTATGTCTTTTACATTGCACAAGTTGTGTTTTAAATTTATTGTTGAATAGTGGAAGAGAGACCATAAGGAGATACATTGGAAGATCAAAACCTTGTTCTACCTCTCATGCCATATACAGGATATATAGATAACTCTATCCCACTTTGAGCATCAAATAGTCACAATAAAAAAAAAAAAAAAAATAGATAAAAATGGATTATAAACTTACTAAGGTTAAGAATTGGGGAAGATAATCGACATCAGATAACATATATGTAATCAGTCCATTAAACAGAGGATAGATAGTATTACCAACATTAGAAGCACTCTTAAATTATGACTCTGAAATTAAAATTAATTACATGACACACTATATTCATCACAAGTGTCTCCATACAGACACAAGACACAATATTAAAGCTAGTTCTGGTCACAAAAAGATGCAAAAAAACATACACAAGATAATTTTTTTTAGATATCACAAACTGCAAAAAATCTGTTTTATAAACAGTCAAATATATTTTCTTACAGCAGACTACAGTCACCTTTTTTAATTTAAAAGGCTAAAAAATGTAATAGAAATAATTGTGCCAAATCAATCAAACAGACCAACACTATTGAGAAACCATTAAGAATATTTAAAGTTTCATCTAAATAACTCTCTAGATATCAATTAACTTTATTTTATGTGATTGTTATATAGATTTCAACAACAATATTTAATATTTGAACCATACAAAAGCATTGTCTAAAATAATAATACAATTTTATATCACAGAGAGCAATAATGTTTATAATAATAAATATGAATTGCCATCTTATAACCACCCTATAAATCCCTAGAAATGGGATCATTGGGTAGACAGTAAATTGGTCGACAAGCATTATGTCAACATGCATTAAGGTCGACATGCAGGAATGTCACCATGACTGAAGGTTGACATTGATTAGATCGACAGGGTCATTAGGTCGGCACAAGCATTAGGTCGACATGCAGAAGGTCTCCGGTCGAAAGGTCGACATGTTTTTTTTTAAATTGTCCCGAATTTCGACACAGTCGACATGGACACTGAAACATAGAACCACGCCCCCATTCTCCCACCACACCCTAGTGCAGGGCTGGGCAACAACAGCCCTCCAGATGTTGATGAACTACACATCCCAGCATGCCTTGCATCAGTTTCAGCATGGCCACATAGCAAAACTAATGCAAAGCATCCTGGGATGTGTAGTTCATTAACATCTGAAGGGCCGGTGTTGCCCAGCCCTGCCCTAGTGGATGGTAGGGCATGAAATACCACCTGTCGGCACAAGTCAACTCAAAAACCAGAGTCAAACCCCATGTCAACGTTTTGACTGTTGACCTTCCCATATCGACCTAATGTTTGTGTTGACCTAATGACGCTGTCGACCTAACCCACGTCGACCTTCCATCATACCTTCCTGCAATTCAGAATAATCATTTATTTTAACAAAATAAATTCTTGCAATTCATAGCACAAAATTTGGAAAAATAATTGTACTGGAATATGCATTTATAATTCTGCATTTTATTGGGCTCCAGCATTGCATCTTATAAATGCTAACGCAGACACCGAGGAAGCCCCCTGTGCGATACAATCATCTGGCGCATTAACCACCATGCACGGCGGATGTCACAGCAGCTACAGATGGAGCCAGGCTTGTCTTTGCAGCCTGGCTCCATCTGTAACTCAGGCAGACTCCGACACGGGTTATCAGCCAGATCAAAAAGGTACCTCTCTGTCTCCCCATATCTCCTTTCTACAGGCATTATGCTTTAGCACGTGCATACAGATATTGATACATACATCTCACCTTATTTCACCTTAACAGCCCCACCACTGACTAAAACCAGCAAAAAAAAACCATTTTAAATAACATTGTATGGCTTTCTATGGGGGAAACGGGTTGAATCTGAAGGTAAAAAAATGAAACTGCAATGAAAATTGAAACTGCAATATACCTTTACAACATGCAATATGAAAGGGGTTTAACCGGCTTTTGACAAGTTTTAAGACATGTTTACAAAAACGGGTTGAAAGCAGGTTTTTGCAATGTGAAACCAGCTTTCAACTCGTTTTTGTAAATGTTTTTTTTTTAAATGGGTCAAAAGCCAGTTAAACCCCTTTTATATTGCATGTTGTAAAGGTATATTGCAGTTTTAATACGATTTTTGTACCTTCAGATACAACGTGGAGGATCCTGCTTTTAACACGTTTCAAAATACCGGTATTTTGTAACCGGTAAATTGATTGTGGAGCTTTCATATTGCAGCTGGTACCGTTTTAAAGCAGTTAGAAATCGGCAATATGCCGTGTTAAAACTGCAATGTGAAAGGGGCTTTATTGTGTGATCTTTTATCAAGTCATGTGACTACTCTCGGGCTGAAGGCAACATTCAAACATGAAATAAGACTATTACTATTGCTGAAGTGTTCTTAGCATTGTCTTTTGCCACCCGCCCACATGTGATGTATTATAAACACACTGTTTATACCTAATTAGATTATCACTGTTAACATCTATGTGTTTCACTTTTGTACACAGGGCCGTTTCTAGAGGCGGACAAGCCGTGCAGCAGCCCGGGGCGCCGCACGGCTTGTCCGCCTCTGAAACAGCCAGGGCGCCCGGCAGTCTAACCCCCCCGCCCGCAGCCGCAGCCGCTGCCGCTGTCTCCCCGGCCGCCCGACTCCACGCTGGAGAGGGGAGGGGAACGCATCGTGCGTTTCTCCGTCCCCTCGCCCACGTCACTGGGCTGCCGCTGTCAGCCAATAGGAGCTCGGGCGCGGGATAGGAGAGAAGCACGATGCGCTCCCCTCCCCTCTCCAAGTAAGTTTGTTACTGGGGGCATATGTTTGTGACACTGGGGGGCATATATCTGTGGCACTGGGGGGCATATATCTGTGGCACTGGGGGCATATATCTGTGGCACTGGGGGCATATATCTGTGGCACTGGGGGCATATGTTTGTGACACTGGGGGGCATATATCTGTGGCACTGGGGGGCATATATCTGTGGCACTGGGGGCATATATCTGTGGCACTGGGGGCATATATCTGTGGCACTGGGGGGCATATATCTGTGGCACTGTGGGGCATATGTGTGGCACTGTGGGGCATATGTGTGGCACTGTGGGGCATATGTGTGGCACTGTGGGGCATAATTGTGGCACTGTGGGGGCATATATTTGTGGCACTGGGGGCATATGTGTGGCACTGTGGGGGCATATATTTGTGGGACTGTGGGGGCATATATTTGTGTCACTGTGGGGGCATATATTTGTGTCACTGTGGGGGCATATGTGTGGCACTGTGGGGGCATATATGTGGCACTGTGGGGTATATATTTGTGGCGCTGTGGGGGCATATCTGGCACTGTGGGGGCATATTAGTAAACAGCATCGGTTGTGCGGCAGCGGCACATGGGGCATAATGTGTAATGGGCATTACGATGTGGGGAGTATTGTGTAATTGCCATCACAGTGTGTGGTCTAATGGGCATCTTGGTGTGCGGTGTAATGTGTAATTGTCATCACGGTGTGCGGCGTAATATGTAATCGTCATCACAGTGTACGGCGTAATGTGTAATTGGCATCACAGATAAATAGTGTATAATGATTTAAGTAGCCTGTCATTGTGAGGCGTACTAGGTCATTGTGTGGCCTTCAGCCAGCCAACTTAAGTGCGGGAGGACAATAACAATTCCTGCAGCAACCAATGTCTGGTCTTGCAGGTTGCAAAAGTGTGATATAAGGTAATTGTTTTCCTGCTAGACCACGCCTTACATTAAGCCACACCCCTTTTAATATCAAGCCACACCCCCTATTTCGGCGCGCGCCTTCGGCGCGCGAAATTACTATAATACCATGCTATGTATTGGGGGGGGGGGGCGCATTTTTATTTCTTCGCCCTGGGAGCTAAATTGTCTAGAAACGGCCCTGTTTGTACAGACTGTGAAACTAACTATATGTATCCAGTGCTGACAGGATTATAATTACAGGCACTTTCCATTCAGCAACTGTTTAACTGGATTATTTACTACGTATATTTAGATCTTACTTGCAGACTAAGTGATACATAGGGGTGAAATGTAATAGGACGAGAAATTCAGAAAGTGAGAGATTTGGTAAGAAATCAATAGTTTTTTAAAGTGGCAATCATTTACACTGTAAAATCAAACTGGTTTTGCAGTGTAAATGATTGCCGCTTTAAAATAACTGGAGTTTTCTCCCAAATCTCTCACTTTATGAATCTCTCATCCTACTAAATGTCCCCCATAGTATCAGTATAATTAATTAGCTTGTACTAAACAACAGTGTGCTTTACATCACCTCACTGGGATATACAAACTTGTTACTATACCTCTGAATGGGATTATTTGACCATTGATGTCTGTGACAGTTATATATGTGTGTATATGTGCAATATTTTATTATATGATTTTTAAAAGCTTAGTTTTTGTATAACCTTCAATAGGTGGGAATAACTCCCCTTCCTATCCCTTACTGGTTACAAAATCTAGAACTTGCCTAGGTTTATCACATGTCCTAATATCGATAGCCACTAATACTATGTTCAATTAATATCTTCTATTATGTGAATAGAGGAGATACATTGAAAAGTGTGTCCCAATAAAAAGAGAGTGATTTTCCTTCTATTAACGATATGTAGAACAAGTCTTTCTGCTGAAACTCTGGCCAGACAATAGGTGACTCCTAAACAAAAGGTCCCTTTGGTGACATAACAGGACGTCAGAGGCTGCTGTGATCTAATTACTATACAAGGTGTTACCCTGCCAGGGTGTAATTAGCATTTCCCATTGTAATAAGTGACCATAGGAATATTTACACCTCATTTACAAGACAAGGAGCTGGGCAGGAGGAGCTGCTGTGGTGAATGACTGTATACTAATGTTATGGGCCCCTAAATTACATGTCACCTCTCAGTGTAAGAATTCCCGCAGGGCATCCTGGGAACTACTGGGGAGAGCTGGGGAGGAGTGACTATAAATAGGCTGTATCAGGCCACTGGGAGATGATGGAGGAGCTGCTGGATCAGTTACAGGTTGGAGAGCTGGGAGGACGGAGGAGTAAGAGAGAGACAGAGGAAGGATCCCCAGAGTAAGGTAATTATATTATACATAAGATTATGCTGATAATTACACAATCAATTTGACTATTCTATTGTGAATATTGTCTTGTTATTAGTGATTACATTTTATTTGACCAATATATAATAAGTTATTATTACTATATAATACAATAATATGGCCTTATTCTATTTGTGACATTGCAGTTAAGTATTCATAAATCAATATACAAATTCATGAAAGTTCACATTCTATGTATAAATATATTAAAGGGACTTTATCATTTTTCATCTAAATTGTATGAGTCAGTAATGTAGGGGCAGGAATCATTTACATGTCACATAATTATACTGTATAATACCATATGTGATACAATATATATAATCAGTAATATGTACATTATATATATCTATGTGTTCTTTATCAGTTCTATCATATCATGTATAAGTACCATATGGACTATATCTATATATTCTCTATCATACTGTGGGATCATTTGTATAATATATCTGACACAATAAAAGGATAATACTGCTCCTCACATTTATGGGGAATTGGAGTGTTGTGCATGCTGGCAGTCACTAGATGGCGCCCCATGGAGCTTCACGTTTTGCCCTGTTTGGGAGCCGACATTATGGTTATGTTGGCTAGTTACTTGTGTATATATATATATATAGAGGGCAGGGGGGGGGGGAGCAGTACTCCAAGCATCTTGAATCCTTGAAACTCTCAGGCCATCCTATAAGGACAACGTTTCGTTGCTTGTTAATAAGAAATTGCTTCAGGTCATGGCATATGTACTCTACATATATATATGTATGCTAGAGGAAGAGATGAGAGCGCTCCATTGTGCAATAACGTCAAAAACTTTTATTTAAGAACAAGATGTGTCTTCAATAAAAACAGGTATATCGTGACGTACCAAAATAGGCGGTATACCACCGCAGAGATTTCGCATAGATAGTGTTTACCCAAACACATATGTAGGAGAGGTTACACTACGGGCTTTCAGCGTCTCGACACGGCTGGATGGATGGACTGCAACGCCAGGGGCGTGGCCTGGCGTTGCAGTCCATCCATCCAGCCGTGTCGAGACGCTGAAAGCCCGTAGTGTAACCTCTCCTACATATGTGTTTGGGTAAACACTATCTATGCGAAATCTCTGCGGTGGTATACCGCCTATTTTGGTACGTCACGATATACCTGTTTTTATTGAAGACACATCTTGTTCTTAAATAAAAGTTTTTGACGTTATTGCACAATGGAGCGCTCTCATCTCTTCCTCTAGCAATTCTACACCTGTGAAATTCATGTGACCGAGAGCTGCCAGGATAATTGAAAATCCTTTGGTGCAGAAAGAAATTGGAATTGGGACTTCATTCAAACAGTCCTTTAAGTGTGGATAATATCAACAAATATCCACAGCTCACAGGTTTTTAAATAATTTGCACACTTATTTCCCTTGCTATATATATATCCGTTTTTTGTATGTAAAATATAATCAAGGAATGATGATTCATTAAGATTGTTGCAATAACATACTAGTAACATATATCATGATTAAAGTGTGAGGATACGGGAACTTCTATCACCCAAACACTGCGCACATGAAACAAAAATATCAGTTGATTTGTCACCACAAACAGATATAGATAACACACAGTAACAAGAGGTAATGGTAGCACAGAAACAATATACAGGTAGTGGCCCAAATAGCCAGTCCTTGTAGAGGATATAGTTCCTCCATTGCTTCTGTATTTGCCCATTACTATGTCAATTTTGGCATTTTATTAGGAATTTCTCATTAGATCACAGTCATTTATATTCCATTCACAGCTGATGGGCAATCATTGGGATCAGGGCTGCCATCAGAATATGTGGGACCCAGGACTGACATAATAGACAGGGCCCCTTCCCTTTCTAAAGCTGTGTACACACGGGGGCGATAGGGGCTGAAATCGCTGGAAATATGGTCGCTGGTGACCATATTGCCAGTGATGGGAGTGTCCCCCAGCGATAAAATGCTGGGTGCGCTCACGTTTTCAGCCCCACTCTAATCGCTGGTCGCAGGAGCTTGCTCCTGCGACCAGCTGATTACCTCTGTGGCTCCCCCAGCAGAGGTTCACTTTCATCAGCGACCATCTCTGGTCACTAATGAAAAGGAGACACTACTGAGCATTATATTGCTGAACAATATTTCTCCCCGTGTGTATTGGGCTTTAGACAGTCAGCAGCACTGGCCACACTACTCAATCTATACATTGCTTCATGGGAAATGGGAACTTTGTTTATGCCAAATTACACTTTATAAACTATAATCCTGGGGCCAATTTCTGTCTGGGCCTGGATAGAAACTTCTCTGAATGGAGAACACTTAGCACCAGGTGTATTTGATATGTAGGAAGGTTATGTTTCCACTCTACCAAGGGAATTCCAATGTAGAATAGCAGATGCTCTAAAATATTCCACATGGTGTGAACAACAGAGAGTCTTGGGATATATTCCCTACAACATAGGACAGGGGGTAATTTTAGCCTTCTCATGTGCGGCTCCTCTCACCCCCTTCCCCTTCCTTATCTTCTCATGCATTGGCTTATGATATATTCATGGACAGCAATACTGCTATTATCTCCACAAAGGTTTCTTGGAGGAGTTTTCATGTAGTAATTCCTCATTTATGACAAACTGCATCATATTTATTTGGTATATTAATGTAATGACATTACTGACTATTATATTGTGCTATTTCTTGCCCACTGTATTTGCTATGATATACCATTTGGATGTTTGCCTATTGCCATGGATATATAACAGTCTCACGTGCATTGAATAATCTATTATTACATGTCGTGCTTTATGCAATACAATTGAATTTGAAATTCAATTTTTTTTTGTTTTTTTTTTTTGTTACAGGTATAATACAGAAATTCTACTAAGAACATTACAAGACATTGTTAAAAGGACATTATTCTCGGATCAAACCAACTATAGATAGTGTTTTCCTATACACCTCTGGAGGATTCTCTAAAGACATTCTCATTTTCTGCATAGGAGAAACCTTCCACAGCTAATTTGTATCTTATCTATGACAGGATGAGTCTGACAGGAGAGAAACCACATCTGTGCTCTGAGTGTGACAAACGCTTTACATATAAATCACAGCTTCTCACACATCAGAGGAGTCACACAGGAGAGAGACCACATCTGTGCTCTGAGTGTGACAAACGCTTTACATGTAAATCACATCTTCTCACACATCAGAGGAGTCACACAGGAGAGAAACCATTTACATGTTCTGAGTGTAGCAAGTGTTTTATCACCAGGCAACATCTTGTTATACATCAGAGGAGTCACACAGGAGAGAGACCATATAATTGCTCTGAGTGTGACAAAGGCTTTGCATACAAATTAGATCTTCTCATCCATCATAGGAGTCACACAGGAGAGAGACCATATCTGTGCTCTGAGTGTGACAAACGCTTTACATGTAAATCACATCTTCTCACACATCAGAGGAGTCACACAGGAGAGAGACCACATCTGTGCACTGAGTGTGACAAATGCTTTACATGTTATTCACATCTTCTCAGCCATCAGAGGAGTCACACAGGAGAGAGACCATATGAATGTGTTGAATGTAGCAAGTGTTTTATCACCAGGCAAGCACTTGGTGTACATCAGAGGAGTCACACAGGAGAGAGACCATATAAATGCTCTGAATGTAGCAAGTGTTTTTCTCAGAAATCACATCTTTCTGAACATCAGAGGAGTCACACAGGAGAGAAACCATTTCAATGCTTTGAATGCAGAAAGTGTTTTACATTAAAGAAAAGTCTTCTTCTTCATCAGAGGATTCACACAGGATAAAAACACATTAATGCTCTAAATGTAGCAAGTGTTTCACTAAGAAACAAGGGACCTTATTCAAGTCCGTACATTCGGACCCCTTCGTTCGCAAAGTGTTTGATGTTGGGCTTTTGGCATAGCATAAGATGACATTTTACAGCAGAGCCGGGCAACACAGATGTTATGTGTCTGCACATGTGTAGGGTCAGTTCTGAGCATGTGCAGATGCTGGGTGCGTGCACCCATGGCGGACAACCTTTTCGCTGCGTGCTCACACCCAACCTTGTGGGCAGAGGGCTGAAAGACAGGGGGCACTGAACCGGTCCATTTTCATATGGGAATACCCAGTGCTTCATTGAGAATGCTGGGTGTGCTCATTCTAACGGGCTGATGATGCGGATGAGGGGGCAGGCGGCTGAAATCACCAGATATCAGCTGCCCACCCAATTCCTTCAGAATGCACACACATCTACAGTTACTCTGAGCAACCTTAGATGTGCGTGTGCCTTCCACATCATTTGATGGTCGGCGACCATGGAATGATGTAGGTGTTTCATAACAGCCTGCGAATGGATGTTTATATTAAACATCCATTTGCAGCCTGTCCGTGGGAACACCGGCTGCAAGTTTGGGCGAGCAGCACAGCATTCACAGGTGGGGTTTGGTGGACTCACAAGGCTGTGAATTTGCAACCTTGTGAGGCAATTAGAATAAACCCCAAAAACTTGTTATACATCCAATGAGTCACACAGGGGATCAGCCATATATATGCTCTGAGTGCAGCAAGTGTTTTACTAAAGAGATCAACCTTATTACTCACATACATAGTCACTATGAGGGTCTGACTGTTGCATGCGAATCAATAGTACAGATGGGTCAGGGTCCATCTTTGCAGGGGATGGCGCTGGCGTCGCCAGCCGCCATCCCCCGCCAGCGCCATGGCGATGGTGAGAAGGGGACGCGCGCGCACGAGAGGCGCGCGCGTCCCCTTCCGACGGCGCTTCGATCCGTTCCCCCGGGTCCCCGCCGGCTTGCCGGCGGTAACCCGGGGTCCCCACCGCCTGCCCGCACCCCCCCTAACCCCCCCTAACCCTGTCCGTCTCCCTGAGGCGGAGACGGACAAGGTTTTCCGTCGCACGTGCGTCTCAATCTCCTCGCTGGCGAGGCTGCTGGCGGGTCACCAGCGCGTACGTTCTGGTGACCCGCCAGCAAGGATGGGATACATAACATACTGTAAGTTGTATCACACATTATGTGTTTCAGGAAGGTAACTTTAATGTTACAGTATGAATATGGCAATAAGTTGATATAAATCCATCTTGTAAAGACAGGAGAGCTGTGACCAGTAAGCTGGGGGCTGCTTTTCCCTTGGGACAATCTCTCTGTTAGGAAATAGAGCTGCAGTATAACAGACAATGATGATGTGGCTGCCATTACTGTGCCCTGTAATATACAGCTGTTCTGCTCACACTGGTGCTAGGGCTGGTACAGGAAAGAACTTTAGGTACTTGTTTAGTTTCATGGCGGCTGATATATCGGATGCGATATCTGCCAATGCGATCCGATGTGATTTTTTATCTGTTCGTAACCCCACTATCCACTACGCATGGAGTTGATCTTATATAGTGTGGTGAGCGCAGCAAGCCACCGAGCCCGAAGCGTGGCGAGCGTATGCGGATTTCTCGTCACACTATCTAACATCAACTCCATGCGTTGTGGATAGTGGGATTATGTACAGGTAAAAAATCGGATCGCATCGGATCGGTTGATATATATCGGCCGATATTGCATCCGATATATCGGCTGCCATGAATCTAAACAAGTACAGAGCTTTATATCCATTACAGAGTTCCAGCATCTCCTCCCAGTCCCTATTATACCTCCTTATTCTGTCCCTCATACATTCCTATTGCTGTCTTACCTCGCTCTGATTCATATACTATGTATTATATTGTATAATGGTGCAACTAAGACATTGGTTCCCTGTTTCTTATATTAATCAATGACTATACAGTTGTTTGTTTGCTGGCACTAGGTGATTAAAGCTGATATCTGGTTGCTGTGGGTAACAACACATATTTTGTTTTTACACCATGTTTTGAATAAAATCCCATTGATAACACATTGTTTACCATGTTTATGATCAAGAACTTAATTAAAATGACTTAGTGATTATAATCAAACAATATTAGTAACTACTATTTATGTTACTGACAGTTATCCCCATAATACTTGTTGTTGAATAAAAAATGATCCTTATAAATGATATGATTCTGTTTTTGGCTGCTGATCTAATATATTTATAAGTATTAAATCCCTTTGTACATTGTTCTACATATTAGAAGATGGGACCATGGAGATACAGATGGAGCCGTCATAATCTAGCCTGCCTATGGCGTTTGTCCTGCCATAAGTAGCACAGCTTGGTATATGGCCTATGGCATTATATACCAGCAAGACCAGTACTATATAAAAGAGGAGACTCTTGGCTTTCAGGGCTCCAATGAGTATAAACATCAGACATCTCACCATCAACTGACTACTTATAGGTAGAGCTTAGGGCTTCTATGAGATTATCCAACACTGATCCTGTATTGTCCTATATTACACTATATCCACAGATTTTTTTCAATAGTAGAGTTGGAATGAGCGCTACTGCTGTCACTGATAGTACATGGATGCTCCTGTTCCATAGTCTGATCCATGGCCGACAACAGGAGGAAAGATATACATGATATTACAACATGTGATCACCCAGTGATACAGACAATAGAGGGGCTGCTACCCTGTAAGTCAGACACTGATTTTATACAATAGATTGCCTGTATTTCATATCTAAATAGTTTTTATTAAAACAAGTATTAAAACAACAGAAGAGATAAAATGACACACAGGTTCCTGCACACAGATGTATAATAGGAAATGTCTTTGCTTGTTCATGTGATTCTCACCAGACCGATTGTATGGGACAACCGATGGTGTCTGACTCCTAGAAGCACAGTCCAAGCATATGTTTTTACAGTATCTTTCCACGTGGGGATAAGTTTAGTGATGTTTGTGATGTAAACGATGGTCGATCCTTATATATAATAATAACAGTCCCAATGCCAATATCGGAGTCCCAATAGAAACTGCATCCATACTGGTCCTGGTCTGGTCCAAGCAGAGATGGATGTCCTTAATGTGGGAAAACAAGTGTGTGCTAGGAGTTGGTTATATAGTAAATCCGAGATTTGGGGCCAGAAGGAAGTGTTCTGGGTGATAGATGCAGATCATTTGTCTATTAGGTAAAGGGTTAGATAAGGTCCTTATGTCTTTAACATTGCACAAGTTGTGTTTTAGATTTATTGTTGAAAAGTGGAAGAGAGACCATATATTGGAAGATCAAAACATTGTTCTACCTCTCATTACATATACAGGATATATAGATAAATCTATCCCACTTTGAGCATCAAATAGTCACAATTTTAAAAAAAATAATAATAATAATAGATAAAAATGGATTATAAACTTACTAAGGTTAAGAATTGGGGAAGATAATCAACATCAGGTAACATATATGTAATCAGTCCATGAGACGGAGGATAGATAGTATTACCAACATTAGAAGCACTCTTAAATTATGACTCTGAAATTAAAATAAATTACACTACACACTATATTCATCACAAGTGTCACCATCACAGACACAATACACAATATTAAAGCTAGTTCTGGTCACAAAAAGATACAAAAAACATACACAAGATAATTTTTTTTAGATATCACAAACTGCAAAAAAATCTGTTTTATAAACAGAAAAATACATTTTCTTACAGCAGACTACAGTCACCTTTTTTATTTAAAAAATGTAATAGAAATAATTGTGCCAAATCAATCAAACAGACCAACACTATTGAGAAACCATTAAGAATATTTAAACTTTCATCAAAATAACTCTCTAGATATCAATTAATTTTATTTAATGTGATTGTTATATAGAGTTCAACAACTATATTTATTATTTGAACCATACAAAAGCATTTTCTAAAATAATAATATAATTTTATATCACAGAGAGCAATAATGTTTATAATAATAAATATGAATTGCCATCTTATAACCACCCTATAAAACCCTAGAAATGGGATCATTGGGTAGACAGCAAATTGGTCGACAAGCATTAGGTCAACATGCATTAAGGTCGACATGCAGGAAGGTCATCATGACTGAAGGTTGACATGGATTAGATTGACAGGGTCATTAGGTTGGCACAAGCATTAGGTCGACATGCAGAAGGTCTCCGGTCGAAAGGTAAACATGTTTTTTTTTAAATTGTCCCGAATTTCGACACAGTCGACATGGACACTGAAATGTAGAACCACGTCCCCATTCTCCCACCACACCCTAGTGGATGGTAGGGCATTAAATACCACCTGTTGGCACAAGTCAACTCAAAAAGCAGAGTAAATCCCCATGTCAACGTTTTGACTGTTGACCTTCCCATATCGACCTAATGCTTGTGTTGACCTAATGACCCTGTTGACCTAAGCCACGTCGACCTTCCATCATGTCTACCTTCCTGCATGTTGACCTTAATGCATGCTGAACATAATACATGTTGACATAATGTTGTCAACCTAATGCTTGTTGGCCCAATGCTTGTAGACCTACTGACCGTATCCCAAACCATTTTTTAATATTGTATTCTTAAGGTGCCCATACACTAGTAAGATTTATCTTCAGATCTGGCTGGTTGGAAAAAAAAACATGGTTATGGATGAGCAACAGTTTGTTAGTTTTCCAGCATTTCCAAGCAAATGGTCAACTGTCATTTGCTCTCATCCATAACCATGTTTTTGTTCCAACCAGACAGATCTGAAGATAAATCTGCGTGTGTATGGGCACCTTTAGTTTAAAGCATACTTAAACCTGATTTAAAAGCATTAGCTGTTGGTTGCTACCTGGCTGATAATGTTGTGGACAAGGATGCATCAATCAAGATAGGTCTGATTTAAAGTTAGTAAAGATAATAAAGAATTGTTTGTATTTGTTTCAACAGTATTGAGTATTTCTACATTAAAATCCTGGTAATACAAATTATGTATTATGTTTCAAAAATACATAAGGATTTAATAACTCCACCAGGAAGATCTGTACATGTGGTAGTGGCTTCTTTGTACACTAATCTTTCACATGTAATTGATTTAATTAAATACAGCGTTATTTCTATCAAATAATAAATCACAGGTTATATCAAACTTTTAAGATATCTTTAGTACATAAAATAGAAAAGCGACTATGTCTTGGTTACTATTGGTATTCTGACCATGCTTACAGCTACACAATATGCACAAAAATGCCCCACATTTTCTTAATACAACACAATGTTATATAAACTAATTCAGAATAATAATTTATTTTAACAAAATAAATTCTTTCAATTCATAGCACAATATTTGGAAAAAAAATATTTGTACTGGAATATGCATTTATAATTCTGCATTTTATTGGACTCCAGCATTGCATTTTATAAATGCTAACGCAGACACGATGAAGGAAAAGGGGGTGAGTGGTGCGCTATCAACAGCTGCTGATACTGGGTTGTCAGACCCAAAAACAGTAGTAGGTAGGAAAATAGAGAATGTGCCAGCGCTGGCTGAATAATTATAAAGACCAGACGGTATCTCAAAATTAGTACAAATTTAATTTACATATAAAAACAATCAAAAAAAAAAAATTATAATAAAACAATGAATAAATGTTAATAAGAGCACAAGATGCTTGGCTGATTTATGCGGAGCTCCACAAATGCGGAATATGAATAAGAGTTAGTAATATTACCATCTGCAGTTGGCTGGTGAGGATGACAACACCAGTGGGAGTGATGTTGAAGTCCCGTTAGAATGGTTCCCTATGAAGGGATAGGAGTGTTTCTCCCTATTTGGCGTCTTCTCCTTTAAGCTGGATCTTTTTAGGAACTTGGCTTGAGTCCCATGAAGGTTTTTGTAATCCAATAGATGTTTAGGAGATGATGGACGTCTGTGGGAGAAGGGGCATCACTTGAACAGATGGATGAGATGATGGTGAGATATTATGAAAGCTCAACGCGTTTCCCCGGATGTTTGCTGTCCGGCTTCCTCAGGAGCAAGTGTGTGGAGTGAGCTCTGGGCTCAGTTTAAATAGCAGTCAGCTAATTGCTCATTAGGTGCATCTGTGCGCATCAGTGCTCAAGTTAAAATACATAGTATTACAAATATCATATAAAATAAAATAAAATGACAACCGTCTGGATAATGGATGAATAAACAAATAATGTAGGAGGCAGTATACAAAAAATATAGTAACTTTAAGCAATTTTTCCGTGATCACACGGAGTATTTTGACCTTTGACCTATTAGGTCACATGATACAGAGCAGACACGAGGAAGCCCTCTGTGCGATACGATCATCTGGCGCATTAACCGCCATGCACGGCGGACGCCACAGCAGCTAACTCAGGAAGACTCCTACACAGATTATAAGGCCAATCAAAAAGTACTTCTCTGACTCCCCGTCTCTCCTTTCTACAGGCATTATGCTTTAGCACATGCATACAGATATCGATACATACATCTCACCTTATTTCACCTTAACAGCCCCACCACTGACTAAGTGTCGCTCACCATCCACCCTGACAATACAATTGTATGTGATAGGCAGCAGCACACTAGGATAAGGTAAAAGGCTGTTCTATGTCTCTCCTACCTATCCCACCTCTTTTCCCTGAATACTCTCATCACAACCACTGACAGACAACATTCTGTGCTGGGGTATTTCTATACAAGGTGCCTCTTGCATTACCTGACAATATTTTCCCTGGCTACCTGCCTTTATGGATATGTAACATACAAATTGTCCATACAAATGACGTGAAATTGTTTTATTAATCATCTTAAATTAGACTAGTCATTAATTAATAATATTGAGAAAAAGATATACCTATAGCAGACAAGACAGTGTAAGATTATATCCCTATAGTGTCATAGGGCCAGGGCCGGCGCTACCCGCTCAGCAGGGGATGCAAAGCAGGGAGGCGCCAGCCTGCATAGGCGCTCCCATTGCCTTTGCTATCCTGCTGCTGACGCTGCGCCTAGCCTGACCTGAGACTCTAGAAGGCAACCTGCGGCGCCGGCGGCTCCCTCCTTCCTCCGACTCCTCTCTCCTCGCCGCACTCACCCCTACCCCTTGCCCGCCCGACAATCAATTGAGCCAGCTGAGCAGAGCTGAAAGGAGAGCAGGGAGGCTGTGTAGAGCTGCATGTAGGTGGCGCTGCAGTGCACAGCTCTGAGTCCTCTGCTCTTCGGCAGTTCCAACTTCCTTCTACTCCGTGAGAAAGTGACCACAGCACATGGGACTGTTGACTATTCAGGTGTGTGTTCCCTGATGTGGGTGGTGGGGGCACCTTAAATAACTGTATACTGGCCCAGGGAGCATTAGGATATCTTTGCAGCTGCAGGGCATTTTATATGATTGCTTGTGTGGTGTCATTCCTTTTAGTACATCCCTTAATATCAAGTATGCTGTGTGTATGACTGTACTGTGTATATACAGTTTGCTGTGTATGTGTCTTGTGTATGTTTATGAATATACTGTGTGTATGTTTGCCTACTGTATATGCCACGTGTGTGTGTGTTTGTATATGTATGGTACATGTGTGTGTATTTATGGTAGGTGGGCATGTATGCTCTGTGTGTATTTATGGTACTTTTATGCCCAGTGTGTATGTATTGTATGTACAGTATGAGTGCATGCCCTGTGTAAATGTATGTGTGAGTGTATGCCTTGTGTGTACATATTGTGTCTGTGTGCATGCATGCCTTGTGTGTATGTATGGTGTGTGTGCGTGCATGCCCTGTCTGTATGTATGGTTTGTGTGCGTGCATGCCCTGTGTGTATGTATGGTTTGTGTGCGTGCATGCCCTGTCTGTATGTATGGTTTGTGTGCGTGCATGCCCTGTCTGTATGTATGGTTTGTGTGCGTGCACGCCCTGTCTGTATGTATGGTTTGTGTGCGTGCATGCCCTGTGTGTGTGTATGTATGTATGTATGTATGTATGGTGCGTGTGCCTGTATGTATGTATGTATTGTGTGTGGGTGTGTGCATGCCCTGCGGGTATATATGGTATGTGTGCGTGTATGACCCGTGTGTACATATTGTGCGTGCATGCCCTGTGTGTATGTATGATATGTGTGCTTGTTGGCCCTGTGTGTATGTATGGTACTTATATACCTAATGTGTATGTATGGTGCGTGTGCTTGTATAACCTGTATGTATTCTATGTGTGTATGTGTGCATGCATGCCCTGTGGGTATATATGGTATGTGTGCCTGTATGCCCTATGTGTATGTATTTTGTGTGAGTGCATTCCCTGTGTATATGTATGGTATGTGTGCGTGTATGTCCTTTATAATTATGCTATGTGTATGTATGTGTTTACTATGGGACACCCCCCCTGAAAATCCTGGGTTTACCCCTGCTACTGTATGGCAGGTGCCTCAGTCCTCAGTCTCCTCCCTCTACTTCCCACTCCCCTGTATCAGGTCCTCCCATGCCCTATGTATGCGCCTATGTACAGACAGAGTCCCAGTGCCCCTATAAAAATGTCCGCCTCAATAGAGGAGTGAGGCACTTGAGTGCCTCCTGCGCCTCTGTCAGGGTGCCTAGCGCTACCAGGAAGTGCTGATTCCAGGAGCGCTGGCATGCTGTGCCTCTGCATCACCAGGAATGTAACTCCCCTGGCAACAAGCATTTAAACCACCAAAGCAACTAGCGTGTAGCAATCATAAAGCCCCTGGAGAGGAGCAAGTAATCCCTGGCAACGAGCATTTAACTCCTGGCAATGAGTGTGTAGGTAAGCTGAACTTATGTGGCATTATATGTTATGGGCATAACGGTGTGTGGCATGTCTAATAAACATTACAGTGTGTGCGGCATAACGTGTAATGGCCATTATGGTGTGTGGTATAATATGTAAAGGGCATTACGGTGTGAGACATAATGTGTCATGGGCATTACGATGTGCGGCATAAAGTGTAATGGACATTATGATGTGCTTAGTGCTGGTGCAGTATTTCTATAGAAGATCTATCGAGCGCAGGGTGTCTAAGGGATCTACCTGGCACATCGTGCATAAGGAGCTCTAGCTGGAACAATGTTCATAAGTGGCACAGTGCGCACTCGCCCTGTATTCAGTGTGTATGTATGTATGTATGTACTGTATGTATGGGTGGCAGGAGGTACAGGGACCTAATTCCTTTTCTGGCACAGGGAACCAAAATGTATAGTTACTACACTGATGCTACTGGGCACATGATGTGGCACTACGGGCATTATATAGCTTTTTTTCAGCGTCCAGATTTGTTGCTTGCTGTCTCTTTCTAAAGTATAGGAGGGCGCAAATTTATAGTTTGCAGGAGGGCGCCGAACACCCTAGCACCGGCCCTGCATAGGGCCTTATTCTGGTTGGTGCGGGGGGGCCGTACGCGTACGTTCCGGGGTTTTTAACGATCTGCACATGTGTACCATCTCCAATGCGCAGGCGCGAACACTCCACAATGCTTACGGACGGGTCTCTCCGTGCGAAAAAACCTGTACGCGAGAGTACGGGCATTGGGGGCGGCATAGGGGCGTGTTGAGGGGAGCGGCCGAAATAATGAGAGAAAATGGGCGAAAACATGGGCGTACACAGGGGTTTACATCAAAAATGAACGTGCTACTACCGCTCGATCAGCTAAAGCACCGTTCATTTCGGACACAAAACAGGTGGCCGCCAACCGCCACCTCAGACCACCCCTACAGATACCGCATGACAGCGTGCGCCTGGGTTTGCTAATTTACGCTGATTACTACTCAAACACATACACCTGAATGTAATAAGCAATGCTGCAGTCTATTAAGTCCAAACCATGATTTCACTACCTGCAAGCCACACACAGCACTCAAACACCTCGGAAGCTTATCTTTCTATACTTCTCGACATTTAAAGGTTTGTTTAATTTAAGGTAAGAATCTTTGTAAGACCTGCTTATATATGCTAAGGTAGGTATTTGTTAAACAGTTATACACATTCACTACGTGCTTTCATAGACTTTACACAGTAGCACACTCAATCTACACAAGTCGACATGTGTCAACGTGTTCACTCTAATACAAACATAGCTTTAGACCTATAATTTGTACAGCAATGTCCTAAAATTAAAATAGTAAGGAGTGCTTAAGCCGCAACAATGTCATAACCCTTAAATAGCACAGCCTAATTGTGAGGTTAGAGGTGAGCCCCCCAAAACAAAACTACCAATTGGGATACAGCATACATTCATCCAAGAAGGAGGAATCTATTTATTGTTACTGTATGTAATATGTACAGTATGTGTGTGTTAACATATTAGTTTTTAGTACTGTGTTTACAGCATACCCTTCTTCAATGTAGTTGAAAAATGTATGTGGCCTTCACACTTAACTCACAACTTCTTATTATGTACAAATACAACAAACATTGGTGTATATTATATATTCAATATAATGTTTTTTTTCCCTTCACTACAGTCACTGAACAGCACCAGGAAGATGTGGGCCAGATTTTGCAGGAAATATTTTTACCCTGCTTTATTTGAACATTCTTTTTTTGCGCCTGGAGGCCCTCCTTTAATTTTTTTGATTATTTTTGTTTTTATGTTTAAAAAAAAATAAAAGTTTATATTCAGTTAGAAGTTGCCTGTGTTTTTAATTCTAAAAATGTTAGAGGGTTTGTAAGGGCAGGTACATACAGATGTGTAGTTTAACTTATATTTGTAATTTGAGGTGAGGGGTAACGATTGCTGTGTGAATGTGTGTGTTTTTGAGTTAAATAACACATAGTAAAAATGCATGAATGTTTAATGTTGTTAGATTAAAACATCACACATAACATCAGGGTAGGTATACATAGTAAAAATTCAGATCAAACTAATTATGGACATAATTTAGTACATACACACAAACAACAACATAACTTTATTTAAAAGTAAATTGCAATGTGGGGACACATAGATAGTGATAAAAATGCAACATTAGAACATAAAATATATACATGTAAGGAGGGTTAAAATGTATTATTTTTAGCCTGTTCATTAAGGTAGACAATTGAGGCAATAGAAAACAATAATTGATTAACAAATAGAATAATTATTTTAATTGTCTTAATCATAGTTGAAAGGGTAGATTACGAGGGCCATATATGTGAAGGGTATGCCAGCGTGCACGGACGTACGCTCACTCTCACGAGCGGTGACATACGCTGAGTTTTCCATTGAAAACAATAGAGACCCATCCGTGCACGGTGGCGTACGCTCAGATTTCCGCAAGAAGTCGGCGGGAAGACGGACGAGAGACGTCCGTAAACGGTGGCGTACGCTCTGTTGTACGCCAGTTGTCGGTGTGTAAGGGGTGGTCCGTCCGTGTATGTTGGCGTACGCTCAATTGTACGCCACTCCCCTCCGACGTTGTTTCTGCCCGTACGTATGCGGCTGATTTGTGGGTGGACTTAACCTCAACGGCCGCGTACGGAGAGCGTGCGCTAATATGGGACGTAGGCACGTTTGGCCGCACCAACCAGAATAACCCCCATAGTTACTTGTCTTGCACTAGAAATGTGATGTTTCCATCTAAAAGCACATACACTGGGATAATTGTGTAATTACACCACTTATTGTGTGCTCTCATATCAAGTCACGTGACTACTCTCGGGCTGAAGGCAACATTCAAACATGAAATAAGACTATTATTATTGCTGAAGTGTTCTTAGCATTGTCTTTTGCCACCCGCCCGCATGTGATGTATTATAGACACACTGTTTATACCTAATTAGATTATCACTGGTAACATCTATGTGTTTCCCTTTTGTACAGTCTGTGAAACTAAGTATATGTATCCAGTGCTGACAGGATTATAATTACAGGGACTTTCAATTCAGCAACTGTATAACTGGACTATTTACTACGTATATTTAGATCTTACTTGCAGTCTAAGTGATACATAGGGGTGAAATGTAATAGGATGAGAGATTCAGAAAGTGAGAGATTTGGTAAGAAGTCTCCAGTTTTTTTTAAAGCGGCAATCATTTACACTGCAAAATCAAACTAGTTTTGCAGTATAAATGATTGCCGTTTCTTACCAAATCTCTCACTTTCTGAATCTCTCATTCTATTAAATTTCCCCATAGTATCAACATAATTAATTACATTGTATTAAACAACAGTGTGCTTTACATCACCTCACTGGGATATACAAACTTGTTACTATACCTCTGAATGTGATTCTTTAACATTGATGCTTTGTTTCTCTCTGTGACAGTTATATATGTGTGTATATGTGCAATATTTTAATATATCATATTGAAAGCTTAGTTTTAGTGTAACCTTGGATAGGTGGGAATAACTCCCCCTCCTTTCCATTACTGGTTACAAACGCTAGAACTTGCCTAGCTTTATTACATATCCTAATGTAGATAGCCAATCATACTATTTTCAATTAATATCTTCTATTTGTGAATACAGGAGATACATTTAAAAAAGTGCAGCAACAAAAAAGAGAGTGATTTTCCTTCTATTACTGATATGTAGAACATGTATTTCTGCTGAAACTATGGCCAGACAATAGGTGACTCCTAAACAAAAGGTCCCATTGGTGACATAACAGGAGTCTGCTGTGATCTAATTACTATACAAGGTGTTACCCTGCCAGGGTGTAATTAGCACTTCCCATTGTAGTAAGTGACTTTAGGAATATTTACTCCTCATTTACAAGACAAGGAGCTGGGCAGGAGAAGCTGCTGTGGTGAATGACTGTATACTAATGTTATGTGACCCTAATTTACATGTCACCTCTCAGTGTAAGAATTCCTGCAGGGCATCCTGGGAACAACTGGGGAGAGATGGGGAGGAGTGACTATAAATAGGCTGTGTCAGGCCACTGGGAGCTGATGGATGAGCTGTTGGGTCAGTTACTGGTTGGAGAGCTGGGAGGACGGAGGAGTAGTAGTAGTAGTAGTACGTTTATTTATAAGGCGCCACAAAGTGTCCGCAGCGCCGTACATAGCAAAAAAAAAATAAAAAAATTACAAGGTAACGTACAGGGCGTGTAGAAAGATACAGTATAAATAGGGGTATAGCTGGTAGAACTAAAATCAGCATCAGTTCAGAAGTAGGTGTCAAAATAGTCAAGGAGACCGAAGATGAAGTAGAGGAAGGGAAGAACAGGACAGGAGCACAGGTGAGGTAATGAGGTAGGGTGAGTACGTGAGGAAGGAGGGCCCTGCTCATAAGAGTTAACATACTAAAAATAGGTGGGTGGACGAACGAAATACAATAGGATAAGTAGGAACGGAGGGGAACGGAGGCAGGATAGGAGGATCAAAAGAGGTTAGGAGGAGGGATAGGCTAGTCGAAAAAAGTGGGTTTTGAGGGAGCGCTTGAAGGAGGTAAGGGAATCAGATAGCCTGATGGGTGGCGGGAGGTTGTTCCAGTGCAGGGGGGCAGCGCGAGAGAAATCTTGGACACGGGAGTGGGAGGAGGTGATTAGGTGAGAGGTCAGTCGGCGGTCAGCGATGGAGCGAAGAGGACGGGGGTAAGAGAGAGACAGAGGAAGGATCCCCAGAGTAAGGTAATTATATTATACATAGGATTATGCTGATAATTACACAGTCGGTTTTAGCATTGCTTTTGTGAATATTGCCTTGTTATTAGTAATTACATTTTATTTGACCAGTATATAATTAGTTAATATTACTATATAATAGAATAATATTAACTTATCCTATGAGTGACATTGCAGTTAAGTATTCATAAATCAATATACCAATTCATGAAAGTTCACATTATATTTATAAATATATAAAAGGGACTTTATCATTTTTCATCTAAATTGTATGAGTGATGGGCAATCATTGGGATCAGGGCTGCCATCAGAATATGTGGGACCCAGGACTGACATAATAGACAGGGCCCCTCCCCTTTCTCAGACAGTCAGCAGCACTGGCCACACTACTCAATCTATACATTGCTTCATGGGAAATGGGAACTTTGTTTATGACAAATTACACTTTATAGACTATAATCCTGGGGCCAATTTCTGCCTGGGCCTGGATAGAAACTTCTCTGAATGGAGAACACTTAGCACCAGGTGTATTTGATATGTAGGAAGGTTATGTTTCCACTCTACCAAGGGAATTCCAGTGTAGAATAGCAGATACTCTAAAATATTCCACGTGGTATGAACAATAGAGACTCTTGGGAAATATTCCCTACAACATATGACAGGGGGTAATTTCAGCCTTCTCATGTGCGGTTCCTCTCACCCCCTACCCCTTCCTTATCTTCTCATGCATTGGCTTATGATATTTTTAGGGACAGCAATACTGCTATTATCTCCACAAAGGTTTCTTGGAAGAGTTTTCATGTAGTAATTCCTGATTTATGACAAACGGCATCATATTTATTTGGTATATTAATGGGATGACATTACTGACTATTATATTGTGCTATTTCTTACCCACTGTATTTGCTATGATATACCATTTGGATGTTTGCCGATTGCCATGGATATATATCAGGATCACATGCATTGAATAATCTATTATTACTTGTCAAGTTTTATGCAATACAATTTTATTTGAAAGAAGAACAAAAATAACTAGATCTACACCAGTCATTTTTATATTTTCAATTTTTTTTTTTTTTTTTGTGTTACAGATAAAATACAGAAATTCTTCTATAACATTACAAGACATTGTTAAAAGGACATTATTCTCTGATCAAGCCAACTATAGAAAGTGTTTTCCTATACACCTCTGGAGGATTCACTAAAGACGTTCTCATTTTTTGCATGGGAGAAACCTTCCACAGCTAATTTGTAATTTATCAAACACATGATGAGTCTGACAGGAGAGAGACCACATCTGTGCTCTGAGTGTGACAAACGCTTTACATATAAATCACAGCTTCTCATCCATCAGAGGAGTCACACAGGAGAGAGACCACATATGTGCTCTGTGACAAACGCTTTACATGTAAATCATCTCTTCTTAGCCATCAGAGAAGTCACACAGAAGAGAGAACACATCTGTGCTCTAAGTGTGACAAATGCTTTACACGTAAATCACATCTTCTAATACATCAGAGGAGTCACACAGGAGAGAGACCACATCTGTGCTCTGAGTGTGACAAACACTTTACATGTAAATCAGAGCTTCTCATCCATCAGAGAAGTCACACAGGAGAGAGACCATATCTGTGCTCTGAGTGTGACAAACGCTTTACATGTAAATCACAGCTTCTCATCCATCTGAGGAGTCACACAGGAGAGAGACCACATCTGTGCTCTGAGTGTGACAAATGCTTTATACGTAAATCACATCTTCACAGACATCAGAGGAGTCACACAGGAGAGAGACCACATCTGTGCTCTGAGTGTGACAAACGCTTTACATGTAAATCAGAGCTTCTCATCCATCAGAGGTGTCACACAGGAGAGAGACCACATCTGTGCTCTGAGTGTGACAAATGCTTTATAAGTAAATCACATCTTCTTAGCCATCAGAGGAGTCACACAGGACAGAGACCACATCTGTGCTCTGAGTGTGACAAACGCTTTACATGGAAATCAGATCTTCTCAGACATCAGAGGAGTCACACAGGAGAGAGACCACATCTGTGCTCTGAGTGTGACAAATGCTTTACATGGAAATCAGAGCTTCTCAGACATCAGATGATTCACACCGGAGAGAAACCATATAAATGTGCTGAATGTAGCAAGTGTTTTATCACCAGGCAAGCACTTGTTATACATCAGAGGACTCACACAGGAGAGAGACCATATAAATGCTCCGAATGTATCAAGTGTTTTTCTCAGAAGTCAACTCTTTCTGAACATCAAAAGAGTCACACAGGAGAGAAACCGTTTCAATGCATTGAATGCAGAAAGTGTTTTACAGAAAAGAGAAATCTTCTTCTTCATCAGAGGATTCACACAGGATAAAAACACATTAATGCTCTAAATGTAACAAGTGTTTCACTAAGAAACAAGGGACCTTATTCATGTCTGTTCGTTCGGACCCCTTCGTTCACAAGGGGTCCGATGTTGGGCTATTTTCACAGCATAAGATGACATTTTACAGCAGATCCGGGTGGCTCTGATGTTATGTGTCTGTACATGTGCATTGTCATCTGTAGGGGACTGTTCAATGGGTGCACACACACAACCTTGAGGGCAGGGGGGGCAGGTGGTGGTGGACCGGACCATTTGCATATGGGAACGCCCAGCACTTAATGCGTGATCCCTAGATAACACTGGGCATTATCATGCTAGTGGGCCAATGATGCGGGTACAGGGGTGGGCAGCTGACATCACCGGTTGTCAGCTGCCTGCCCACTTCCTTCTGAATTCTCACACACATCTAAGGTTGTTCTAAGCAGATGTGCGTGTGCCTTCCACATCATTCGATGGTCGCTGACCATAGAATGATATGGGTGTTCCCCTGCAGCCTGCGAATGGATGTCTATGTTAAACATCCATTCACAGCCTGTGTGTAGAAACATCTGCTGTAAGTTGGGGTGAGCAGCCGGCATTCTCAGGTGGAGTTTGGTGGAAGCAACTAAATGAAACCACAAAAACTTGTTATACATCCAATGAGTCACACAGGGGATCAGCCATAATCATGCTCTGAATTCAGCAAGTGTTTTACTAAAGAGATCAACCTTATTACTCACATACATAGTCACTCTGAGGGTCTGAATGTTGCATGTGAATCAATAGTAAGTTGTATCACACATTATGTGTTTCAGGAAGGTAACTTTAATGTTACAGTATGAATATGGCAATAAGTTTATATAAATCCATCTTGCTAAAGACAGGAGAGCTGTGACCAGTAAGCTGGGGGCTGCTTTTCCCTTGGGACAATCTCTCTGTTAGGAAATTGAGCTGCGGTATAACAGACAATGACGATGTGGCTGCCATTACTGTGCCCTGTAATATACAGCTGTTCTGCTCACACTGGTGCTGGGGCTAGTACAGGAAAGAGCTATATATCCATTACAGAGTTCCAGCAGCTCCTCCCAGTCCCTATTATACCTCCTTATTCTGTCCCTCATACATTCCTATTGCTGTCTTACCTCCCTCTGATTCATATACTATGTATTATATTGTATAATGGTGCAACTAGGACATTGGTCCCCTGTATCCCATATTAATCAATGATTATACAGTTGTTTGCTTGCTGGCACTAGGTGATGAAAGCTGATATCTGGTTGCTGTGGGTAACAGCACATGTTTTGTTTTTACACCATTGATAACATATTGTTTACCATGTTTATGATCAAGAACTTAATTAAAATGACTTAGTGACTATAATCAAACAATATCAGTGACTACTATTTATGTTACTGACAGTTATCCCCATAATACTTGTTGAATAAATACTGATCCTTATAAATGATATGATTCTGTTTTTGGCTGCTGATCTAATATATTGTATAAGTATTAAATCATTTTGTACATTGTTCTACATATTAGATGATGGGACCAGGGGAGATACAGACGGAGCCACCATCATCTAGCCTGCCTATGGCGTTTGTCCAACCATAAGTAGCACAGCATGGTATATGGCATATGGCATTATATACCAGCAAGACCAGTACCATATAAAACAGGAGATTCTTGGCTTTCAGGGCTCCAATGAGTATAAACATCAGACACATCTCACCATCACCTGACTACTTATAGGTAGAGCTTAGGGCTTCTATGAGATTATCCAACACTGATCCTGTATTGTCCTATATTACACTTTCCCACAGATTTTTATATTAGAATTGGAATCAGCGCTACTGCTGTCACTGATAGTACAAGGACGCTCCTGTTCCATAGTCTGATCCATGGCCGACAACAGGAGGAAAGATATACATGATATTACACCATGTGATCACCCAGTGATACAGACAATAGAGGGGCTGCTACCCTGTAATTCAGCCACTGATTGTATAGAATAGATTGTCTGTATATCATATCTAAATAGTTTTTATTAAAACAAGTATTAAAACAACAGAAGAGATAAAATGACACAAAGGTTTCTGCACACAGATGTATATTAGGAAATGTCTCTGCTTGTCCATGTGATTCTCACCAGACCGATTTTATGGGACAACCGATGGTGTCTGACTCCTAGAAGCACAGTCCAAGCATATGTTGTTACAGTATCTTACCACGTGGGGATAAGTTTAGTGATGTTTGTGATATAAATGATGGTCGATCCTATAATTATATATAATAATAACAGTCCCAATGCCAATATCGGAGTCCCAATGATGTCCTAAATGGAAACTGCATCCATACTGGTCCTGGCCAAGCAGAGATGGATGACCTTAATTTCGGGAAAACTAGTGTGTACTAGGAGTTGGTTATATAGTAAATCAGAGATTTGGGGCCAGGAGGAAGTGTTCTTGGTGACACTCTATGTGGACATCATTTGCCTATTAGATAAAGGGTTAGATAAGGTCCTTATGTCTTTTAAATTGCACAAGTTGTGTTTTAGATTTATAGTTGAAGAGTGGAAGAGAGACCATAAGGAGATACATTGGAAGATCAAAACATTGGAGTTTATTCTAGTTCATTCTTTCTGACAAAATCCTTCTTAGATGGACAAAACCATGTGCACTGCAGGGGGGCAGATGTAACATGTGCAGATAGAATTAGATTTGGGTGAGTTATTTTGTTTCTGTGCAGGGAAAATACTGACTGCTTTATTTTACACTGCAATACAGATCTCACTTTGAAGAAAAACCCCACCCAAATCTAATTCTCTCTGCATATGTTACATCTGCCCCACCTGCAGTGCACATGGTTTTGTCCATCTAAGAAGGATTTTGTCAGAAAGAATGAACTAGAATAACCCCCATTGTTCTACCTCTCATTCCATGTTCAGAATATATAGATAAATCTATCCAACTTTGAGCATCAAATAATAACAATTTAAAAAAAAATGAAACAGATAAAAATAGATTATAAACTTACTAAGGTTAAGAATTGGGGAAGATAATCGACATCAGGTAACATATATGTAATCCCTCTCTCCTCATGTGCCTTTCTTAGAATATATAAACCACAGCCACCCTGATAATTGCTTCAGTGTCCTGTCCCCTGATGCAACTATCCGTATTAACCATGTACTTGTCCCAAACTGTCTTGTAATGTAATTTGCTATGTGTTTGCTCATAACTATGCTCTGTAAAGCGCTGCGGAATTTGTATGCGCTATATAAGAAACTGTTAATAAATAAATAAATAAATGTAATCAGTCCATGAGACAGAGGATAGATAGTATTACCAACATTATAAGCACTTTTAAATAATGACTCTAAAATTAAAAAAAGTACGTACACACTATATTCATCACAAGCGTCACCATCACACACACAATACACAATATTAAAGCTAGTTCTGGTCACAAAAAGATACAAAAAAATATACACAAAATATTTTTTTTGTTAGATAATCACAAACCGCAAAAAAATCCATTTTCTAAACAGAAAAATACATTTTCTTACAGCAGATTACAGTCACCTTTTTTTCATTTAAAAGGCTTAAAAAAAAGAAATAGAAATAATTGTGCCAAATCAATCAATCAGACCCTCACTATTGAGAAACCATTAGGAATATTTTAACTTTCATCAAAATAACTCTCTAGATATCAATTAATTTTATTTAATGTAATTATTATATAGATTTCAACAACTATATTTAATATTTGAACCCAGGGCCGTTTCTAGACAATTTAGCTCCCAGGGCGAAAAAGAAAAAATGCGCCCCCCCCCCCCCCCCTCCCAAATACATAACATGGCATAGAAGAAATTGAGCACCGAAATAGGGGTGTGGCTTAATATAAGGGCGTGGCCTAGCCTGAAAACAATTACCTTACATCACACTTTTGCGACCTGCATGACCAGACATTGGTTACCGCAGGAGTTGTCATTGTCCTCCCGCACTTAAGTTGGTGGGCTGAAGGCCACAATGACATAAAAAACATAAAGGCCCACACAGTGACCTAGTACGCCTCACAGATCAAGGCCAAACAATGACAGGCTACTTAAATCATTATACACTATTTATCCATGATGCCAATTACACATGACGCCGCACACCGTGATGACAATTACACATTACGTCACACACTGTGATGACAATTACACATTATGCCACACACTGTGATGCCAATTACATATTACGCCGCACACCGTGATAAAAATGACACATTTCTGTTACACACTGTGATGCCCATTACACCCCACACTGGGATGGCAATTACGCAATACTCCCCACACCGTAATGCCCATTTCACATTATGCCCCACGAGCCGCTGCTGCACAACTGTATCCATTTACTAATATTCCCCCACAGTGCCAGATATGCCCCCACAGTGCCACACATATATGCCCCCACAGTGACACACACATATGCCCCCACAGTGCCAAATATGCCCCCACAGATATGTCCCCACAGATATGCCCCCACAGTGCCAAATATGCCCCCACAGTGCCACACATATGCCCCCACAGTGCTGGATATGCCCCCCACAGCGCCACACATATATGCCCCCACAGTGACAGCTATTCCCTCAAAGGCCAAACATATGCCCCCACAGCGCCACACATATATGCCCCCACAGAGACAGATATGCCCCAACAGTGCCAAATATGCCCCACAGTGCCACAGATATATGCCCCCACAGTGCCACAGATATATGCCCCCACAGTGCTACAGATATATGCCCCCACAGTGCTGGATATGCCCCCCACAGTGCCATACATATATGCCCCCACAGTAAAAAGCTATTCCCACACAGTGCCACACATATGCCCCCACAGTGACAGCTATTCCCACACAGTGGCACACATATGCACCAACAGCGCCACACATATATGCCCCCAGTGACAGCTATGCCCCAACAGTGCCACAGATATATGCCCCCACATTGCTAAATATGCCCCCACAGTGCCACAGATATATGCCCCCACTTTGCCACAGATATATGCCCCCACAGGGCCAAATATGCCCCCACAGTGCCACAGATATATGCCCCCACAGTGCCACAGATATATGCCCCCCACAGTGCCACAGATATATGCCCCCACAGTGCCAAATATGCCCCACAGTGCCGGAAGCAGCATACAGTAATTCACTGTGCCTCCCCCTGCTGCCATCGCCTCTGCTGTTGCCTCTTATTCATCTTCCTTGGGGAGGGGAGGGGAGCGCATCACATGTCTCTCCTTCCCCTTCACTGAGCTGTCAGCCATTCATACATCGCGGGCTGTCTCCTGATTGGCTGACAGCCCAGTGACACAGTGAGAGAGGGGAAGGAGAGACGCACGATGCGCTCCCTCCCCTCCCCTCCCCTAGGAAATTAATCAGCGGCGCCGGCGGTGGACGGTGAGAGCTGAGAGGCGAGCCGGAGAGGGGGAGGAAGGGAGGCAGCGCTGGGGGGAGCTGCTGCCTGGCGCCCCGGCTGTTTATTAGAGGCAGACAAGCCGTGCGGCGCCCCGGGCTGCTGCACGGCTTGTCCGCCTCTAGAAACGGCCCTGTTTGAACCATACAAAAGCATTACAGTGGGAAATGCTAATTACACCCTGGCAGGGTAACACCTTGTATTCTAATTTGATCACAGCAGCCTCTGGCCTCCTGTTATGTCACCAAAGGGACCTTTTGTTACATTTTATAATATTATTACCATCTAAATACTACCGGTTAGAATCATGATGCAGTTCATTTCAAAACATTCTTTAATACATTAAAGTAAATTAAAATTGATTTATAAGCAATAGCTGTTTGCAAACCAGATAATAATATTGTAGCCAAGCTAATAAACTTCTAAATGAAAATCACAAACTTATGAAACAAAGATCCTACCACTAATAAAATGAGTGAATCGTTATTTGTATTTGTTTAAAAGTGTTGATTATTTTGGCATTAAATTTCCAGTAATTTAAATGGTGTATTATAATTAAAAAATACATAAGGCACACAGACCCCCCCCCACATCCTATGAGGCTCTATGCCGGGCTGAATCCTCTCCTCAACATCTCCTTTCCATAGGATATAAACTCCTAATAGAAGAAACGTTCGCTACGCTACCACGTCTTACTATGGATAGGGAAAGGGATCTAGGTATACAGCTAAGCCATAAAGAATGGGGGAAAATATTTCAGGTCACTAAGTCATGCTCGTCAAGCTATTCAGTGATAGAGACCCAATATAAGGTATTATCTAGATGGTACAGATGCCCCTCAATATTGGCTAGGATGTACCCTGGAGTACCTGCATCTTGTTGGAGATGTAACGCAGCCGTAGGATCCCCGCTACACATATGGTGGTAATGTAGTAGCCCTCGCCCTTTCTGGAATTCAGTGTTTTCTATAACTAAGGAAATGATGGGACAGGATGCAAGCTCTGATCCTACATTCTGGCTTCTTTATAAAATAGACTGTCCTATTGCCATAAAACAAAAAATCTTTACTAAAACACTTGAACAGTGCAGCTAAAGCCGTTATCCCGATACACTGGAGGTCCTCTTCTCCCCCAACCATAGCTGAATGGTTCACGCAACTTGAGTTCTACATGTCTATGGATGACCTGTCTCTGTCCGGCCCCTCTAACTATAAAACGTTTAATGCTATATGGACACCATGGCTCATTTTCAAAGACTCCCTTTCCTATTTAAGACATATTAGGATATCAAAATATCAAGATAGATATGACGATAACTTGTCAATGGCTACCCGGATAGTACCCCTTCTACTCCTTCCCCTCTTTCCACCCTCTCCCTACCTTTATATACCTTCCTCTCTGTAACATTACCAGATATGTTCTTCATCTTGTTTTTGACTTATGCTACAAGAAAATAAGTTCCATTAAGACTGTTATGACTACATGCCAGTATAACCGTGCTTAAGCCTTTCATCTGACTATCACATCAATTAACGATGCCTAACAAGATATCTGACTGTGAGACTCGCATGTATTTGTTGATAAGTAACTTCTGTTTTTTTTCTGCAAAATACCTTCAATAAAAACTTTAATGGAAAAAATAAAAAATACATAATGATTAAAAAATACAGGAAAATCTATACTATTCCTTTCAAATTATAAATCAAAGGTTCTATAAATCTTTTAAAATATCTTGAGTACATAAAATGGAAAAATAAATATCTATGGGTTACAATAAAAACAAGACAGAAAAAATAAATATAACGCGCTAGAAACAATGTATGGGTAAAATAAAAATATTTATTAATTACACTAAGTGTCACTGGCCAGTGAGAGTATTACATAGTAAAAATACATACATTATGGAACAGTTTATATAAATTCTGCATCAAAACATTTATTAAAAAAGCTTATGGGCCAATATTGTCTGTCCAATCCTGGTTTTTGTGTATAGGGAATAAATGTTTTTTTATAGAAAAAGGTGATTTTCCAAATCCCCTATACTGTATATGGCATGAACTGATATCTGGCCAGAAAAACTTCTTTTTAAAAAGTAAAAAAAGATAAGAAAATATGTATTGTTTGGGAGCGTCCTCCCTGTACCTGCTTCTGTTCTGCTGGGTTTATTCATTCTTATGGCTGTATGCAGGAGTACCAGTCTCTGTGGGTTTATTACGAGCCCGGGCTCCTAGTCACAATGGGGCTCCCAGTAGTTCCAGTGGCTATTGACTGAATGCAGGTACGAGGTTCGACCTCCTATCCTCTGGAGTGTGTGAAGACAGAAATGGGTGCTCAAAATGACGTGTTTCCCCGCCTCCGTGGGGACTCGGTGGCTTCTTCTAACAGCGTATTTGGTCTACACCTAAAGGCTATCTGTTAAATTGACAATTTTTGTGGGTTTTAGCGCTGATATACCTTTTTCTTGTGTTTATCTATGGGTTACTATTGGTATTCTGACCATGTAAACATCTATACCACATGCAAAAGATGGCAAAAAAATAATTTTCTAATCATAGAAACCTTATATAACCTAACTTATAATAATAATAATAATAATAATAATAATAATAATAATAGTTATAATAATAGTAATAATAATAATAATAGTAATAATAATAATAATAATAATAATAATAATAATAATAATAATTAAGAACAAAAACACACGACACCGCCTTAGGAATAATACTGCATTGGCATATACATTTCCTCAGGGGAATGGGAAACATTTCACATTTATAATTCTGCATTTTATTGGACACCAGGATTACATTTATACATTTATGTATACATTTATACATTTTTGTTTTTTTTATTATTATTATTATTATTATTATTACTATTTATTATAAAGTAGGTTATATAAGGTTTTTATAATTAGAAAATTATTTTTGCCATCTTCTGCATGTGGTATAGATGTATACATGGTGAGAATACCAATAGTAACCCACAGATATTTGCTTTTGCATTTTATGTAATCAAGATATTTTTAAATATTTTTAGAACCTTTGATTTATAATTTGAAAGGAATAGTATAGATCTTCCTGGTGGCATTTTTAAATCCTTATGTATTTTTGAATTATAATACACCATTTAAATTACTGGGAATTTAATGCAAAAAATAATCAACACTTCTAAACGAATACAAAAAAGGATTCACTAATTTAATTAGTGGTAGGATCTTTTATTTTTTTCATAAGTTTGTGATTTTCGTTTAGAAGTTTATTAGCTTCCAATGCGAAATCAGACCAATCTTGGATGATGTTTCCATCCTCGGCTACAATATAATTATCTGGGTTGCCAACAGCTATTGCTCATAAATCAGATTTAATTTACTTTAATGTAATAAAGAACGTTTTGAACTTAACTGTGTCCTGATTCTAAACAGTAGTATTTAGATGGTATTAATATTATAAAATGTAATAAAAGGTCCATTTGGTGACATAACAGGAGCCCACAGGCTGCTGCGATCTAATTAGAATACAAGGTGTTACCCTGCTAGGGTGTAATTAGCATTTTCCATTGTAGTAAGTGACTTTAGGAATATTTACACCTCATTTACAAGACAAGGAGATGGGCAGGAGGAGCTACTGTGGTGAATGACTGTATACTAATGTTATGTGACCCTAATTTACATGTCACCTCTCAGTGTAAGAATTCCTGCAGGGCATCCTGGGAACTACTGGGGAGAGATGGGGAGGAGTGACTATAAATAGGCGGTATCAGGCCACTTGGAGCTGATGGAGGAGCTGCTGGAGGAGTCACTGGTTGGAGAGCTGGGAGGAAGGAGGAGAGAGTGTGAGAGAGACAGAGAAAAATAAGACAAAACGGTAACTATATTATGAACTTATTCTAATACATTATATGTAAATACAATTTTGTAAATACTGTTTTGTAGTTATTGTTATAGAACAGGGGTCAGGAACCTTTTTGACTAAGAGAGCCATGAAAGCAAAATATTTGGAAATTTATTTCAGTGAGAGCCATATAATATATTTTAAAAGTGAATTCAACTAAATGTCAGTATAAAACGCCTCTGAATTTATTCTTTTAAATAATGTTGTTATAATACTCACCATTAATGCGAGCAGTATAACACACATAATGCCCCCAGCAGTATACCCCATATAATGCCCCCAGCAGTATACCACACATAATGCCCCCAGCAGTATAACACACACATAATGCCCCCAGCAGTATAATAGAAGTGCACAGAATGCCCCCAGCAGTATACCACACATAATGCCCCCAGCAGTATAACACACATAATGCCTCCAGCAGTATACCACACATAATGCCCCCAGCAGTATACCACACATAATGCCCCCAGCAGTATACCACACATAATGCCCCCAGCAGTATAACACACATAATGCCTCCAGCAGTATACCCCACATAATGCCCCCAGCAGTATAACACACATAATGCCCCCAGCAGTATACCACAGATAATGCCCCCAGCAGTATAACACACACATAATGCCCCCAGCAGTATAATAGAAGTGCACAGAATGCCCCCAGCAATATACCACACATAATGCCCCCAGCAGTATACCACACATGATGCCCCCAGCAGTATACTGTACCACACATAATGCCCCCAGCAGTATACCACACATAATGCCCCCAGCAGTATACCACACATAATGCCCCCAGCAGTATAATAGAAGTGCACAGAATGCCCCAGCACAAACTTACTGCTGTAAGTTACACTCACCGTCAGTGTCCAAAAGCCTCCAGCACCCGTGTGGCGCGCAGTGATTCCCCACGTGTCAGCAGAGGTGGGGAGCCTATCAGCGCGGCGGGCAGCCTGTCAGCACGGCGGGTGTGGGATGTAGCTGGAAGAGCCTACAGTACACACTGCGGCGTATCAGCTCTTCCACCCACACCCCCCCCCCCCCCGCCGCCGCGCTGACGGCTCAATCCATTCCCCCGATGTTAGCCGCGTATCCTCATAGAAAGGGGATAAAAAATCAGGCAGTCTGCGAGCCATATGCAATCATCAAAAGAGCCACACCTGGCTCGCGAGCCATTGGTTCCCGACCCCTGTACTAGAGTAATGTCTTGCTATACTAGAGGCAGAAATGTAAGGGATTGGGTGGTCCGGACGGACATCACCCCACCATCGATAATGGAATCCTCCGGTTTTTTGAGGCGCCGTAACGGCTGTTATAGGTGTCTCAATTGTTTGACCTGCCGTAGCCTGACTGTTGGTGATAGCTTCTGCCACCCCTTCAGTGGCAAACGCTATAAAATATGCCACAGGGTCACATGTACCACACGTTACATTGTATATCTGATTTCGTGTCCCTGTGGTCTACACTATGTCGGGAAGACCGACTGTACCCTTCGTGTGCGAATGGCAGGTCACCGAGCAGCAATTCGTGCTGCATTGTCCACTGGTAACAGCGATCAGCCTGTGGCAAGACATTTTGCCCAGGCTGGCCACAGTATGGCTAATTTCAGGTATATTATCATAGACCATATACCAGCAAGATTGAGAGGAGGAAACAGGTCATTAGCTTTACTCCAGTGTGAATCACGTTGGATTTTTAGATTGAATACGATGACCCCAAATGGATTAAACGATCACCTAGGGCTACATGCTTTCCTGTAATTATTTTTCAGTGATTGGTTTCGTGTTGTAAATATTTCTGTCTCTGCAGTAACAAACTGGTTCTGCAGGAAGATTGTACATTGGATGTAAATTCATGTGGGATTACGCTGTGCATTGATGCTGAAGTGAAGTGATGTATATATTGTATATAGTGCCAGATTGATGCTTTTGTCTGGTGCCCCCGGTTCAGCTGGGCCAGCCTCAGCCTGATGTTTTATATTTTATGAATGCATTAATCTGGGTAAGTGCGGCGGGAGATACGGACCGTGGGCGGTGTCACTTGCTGAGCCAGGTATCTAGGAGAATGATGGGCATTGTTGCCGCGTCTCCATGGTAACTGGGGCGGAAGTGACATATCGCAGGCCGGCTCTGGTGTCCGGAATGGATTGTGTGGTTTACACATCTCCCGGACAACCAGCCCGGAAGTGATGCGCTCATGGGGGACGGTCTGCTTCCGGCAAATCCGATAGGTGCATGCATGTGGGAGATGGGGATATAAGGTGAGCAATGTATGTACTTTTTTATGCCTGATGACGAATAAAATTCGAAACGTTGCAGTATAGCTGAGTCTACTATCTATTCTTCTTTGATACCGAAGTGCGGCTGTGACTGTCTGACGTGGCAGTGTGTATGTATGTATATGTGTGTGTGTATATATATATATATATATATATACCCAGGGAATGGGACGACACTCACTATTCAAGTTCATAAATGCTGGGGTGCACACTCAAAAATAAGCTTCCATGGAGGAAGTATTTGATATAATTGTGGGTACAGAAGGAGGACACTCGCCAGACTGGAGTTAAAAATGATTCTTTTTATTTCATTTCATTTTATTTACGCTGCCATCACATATGGTCAACGTTTCGACCCGAATTAGGGCCTTTTTCAAGACGTGTAAGACAGCCATATCAGATAATACATCCAGTAATAAAAGACACCTATTACAAAAAATATAAATACAAACAAGAAAATGTGTATGAGTACCAGGAGGGAATCAATCAACCATATGTTAAAATACACACTATCCCCAGACCAATAAAGTTCTATAAAGTTCTATCAATATCACCTTCTTGCAAAGAAAATCTTAGCAAGATCTTTAACCATTAACTTTTAAGGAGCATATACTATCAATAATCCATGCCTAAAACAAACAAATGCTGTAGCAATACATACCATGGAGTGTCCAGAACGCTGCACCACGAGCTGTTAACGCATGTCAGCGTCGTGTGCCACTGTTTACTAACCTCTAACCTTTTAAAGCGTCAAATGGCGCGAAAAACGTCAGCTGGAACGCACATCAGCTTCCCCTAATGAACTGCCTGCCATCAGCTAAGTATTTCCTGGTGCTCAGCGCTCGAATAGCGCATCACTCATCCATTCCCATAGATCAAATGTACCATGTGATCGCGACTAGCGCGTCACATGATCATAGCAACCAATCACTTCAGGCTCACTAGCAGTGTCATTACTGGGTGCCTGGAACGCACCTGGACCGCATATATTGCTATGGGATGCCCTGTATTATCCAACAGACGCCATCTAGTGGACTTTTTGCAAAATGACCAGCAAAAAAGATTATTCTGACACTCCTGGCATATAGTTGCACCAGCACCCGATATAAATAGGCATAACAATATTCCTTTAGTTTTAAGCCTCACCTGGACCCAATACACATCTTTTACAAGACATAACAAATATTAGAAGTACAAACAATACAGTTTATACTAAAAATTACAATACAAACATATAAACAATTTAAGCATGCAAATTCATGTACCAACATCACCCATATCACAGATATATTTTACCATAAAGCATCCAATTACAAAAATGCTGCTAATGAGTTGTATTCATTTAAGCCTTTCGGCGCTACTGTATCAAGTTTTGCAATCCACCTTGCTTCCCTTTGGAGGAGGGCTTTTCTGCGGTCGCCGCCTCTCTCAGAGGGGGGTTCCCAATCTATAATCATATATTTTAGTGACGAAATTTGGTGACCTTCTTTTACGAAGTGGACAGCCACTGGCTTATCAGAAGCACCCGTACTGTATGATAATCTGATCGAAGACCTATGTTGGGTCATCCGTTCGCGAAAAGTTCTGATTGTCTTCCCCACGTATAAATACCCGCAGGGACATTTCAGAAAATAGACAACATAGTCCATAAGACAAGTCAGACGATGTCTTAACATTATTTTGGTGCCCGTCTGAGGATGATTGAACGTCCGGCCAGTTATCATTGACCTGCAAGTTATACATCCCAGACATCGATAGCACCCAACTTGTTGGGAAAGCCACGTCGGTTTCTGTTTGACAGACGTGATGGACATATTCGGTCTCAATAAATAATCTTTGAGATTCCGGCCTCGTCTTACACTCAGTAATGGTTGGCTTTTTTCCATTTTTGCGAATGCAGGGTCAGAAGAGAAGATATGCCAATTTCTTCTTATGCCATGTTGTACACGTCTTAGGCCTGTGTTGCACTCAGTGCCCAGAACCATAGTTGGTGCTTTTCTCTGTACAATACCACTTGTATTTTGTACTTGGTGTTTTCGTCTGGCTTTAGTAAGGCAATTTTGAATATCCTGTCTCCTGTACCCACGCTCACTAAATCGCTGGCAACATTCCTGAAGTTGTTCCTCAGCTTTTATCGGACTAGAGTTGTTACGTAAGATCCTTAGGAACTGTGAGATGGGCAGTTTGGTTTTCAATGAGTCCGGGTGATGGCTTGTAGCCCACAACATTGTATTCCGATCTGTGGGTTTTCGGTACAACGTGTAACCCAATTTGTTACCATCCCTAAACAATGTCACGTCTAAAAAGTTTATGGACATGCTACTTATCTCTGATGTGAACCTGATAGGGTGGTCAAGGCTATTAAGATTGTTTACCATATCATGAAAGGACTGCTCAGTGTCCAACCATAACAGGATCACATCATCAATAAACCTTTTATAATACAATATCTGGGTACCATACTTAGAAAGAATGTGCTCATCCTCATACCTTTGCATAAAAATGTTAGAATAGGCCGGAGCCAAATTCGACCCCATAGCGGTCCCGGACAGCTGAATGTAATAATCACCCTGATACAGGAAGTGATTATTACGGAGCACCATGCCCAATAATTCCATCATGAATGCTATCGGGGGACCGCTATAGGGCCCTATCAACATTTTATCCTCAACAGCCCGTATCCCCATATCATGGGGTATTACGGTGTATAAGGATGATACATCAAGTGATGCTAACAAACAATTTTTCGGAATATCAGTCAGTCTGTTGATGTCATCCAGAAAATGACCTGTGTCACGGAGGTAGCTCTTATCACTTATTACAAATGGTTGCAGGAAAAAGTCCAAGAATTGGGCTATAGGTTGTAAAATTGAGCCGCGTGCAGAAATTATTGGCCGACCAGGAGGGTCGACCAATGATTTGTGCACTTTTGGCAACAAGTAAATCAGGGGGCACAAGGGGTATTCAACCGTCAGATAGTCCAACACATTATCATCTATCCAGGTCTGAGTGTGTCCAATTTTCAACATTGCATCAACTTCACGTTTAATCCTAGGCATAGGATTAAAACCCAGTTTTAGATATGTATGTGAATCAGTCAATTGTCGTCTCACCTCAGCATCATATTTTTTAGAGTCCAATAGGACTACTGCCCCACCTTTGTCTGCACTACGTATGGTTATTGAAGTATTATTTTTTAAATCAGTTAGAGCAGATCTTTCCGCTTTACTAAGATTATCATGCATCTTAATATTTTTGTTATCATGTAATACTTCATGATTAACCATACGTAGAAAGTTCTTAATACTGGTGTTATTAGAGTGGGGATCAAACGTACTCCTATTCTTAAATAATGTATTTGAGAATGTCTGAGGTGAGTTTTCCCTGTTGTCGAAGAATTCCCTCAATCTCAATTTCCTACCCATCTTATGTAGATCCACAGACCACTTAAATGGGTCCATTTTATTGGTTGGTATAAAGGACATACCCTTCGACAACAAGGATTCCTCAGCCTCAGAGAGCTGATGTGAGGAAAGGTTAAAAATTAATTCCCTTTCTTGCCCTTTCTGTTTCTGTTTCTTTCTAATGATCCTACCCCTTCTAGGATGGGGTCTCCTGTTGCATTTATCCTGGACCTTGTTCCTGCACCTAAAAAACCACTAGATGGGGGTTTACCGTCAGAAAATTCTCTATCAGAGGATGATGAATATTGGCTACTTTGTCCAGGGCGATCACCACGTGGTCGTCCCTGTCTCCTATTACCCATAAATTTAGATCGTGTAGTGTCGCCAGATAACCAGCGGTATACACCATGATGTTTGTAGTCCATTTCCACACTTTCTAATTTTTTCCTTTTAAAGGATATTAAGTCACCTTGAAATTTATCAATTTGGGCTTGTAGCCTAACTAACCAATCCTCTTTTTTATCTTTTTTTAGAGTTGCTGCATATTCTGCATCAAAACTTTGTATTTCCCCCCTAATTTTGGTTAACTCCGCTCCTACCTCTTCAATCACCAAAATAAGGAGATCCAGGGAACATTTATTCAACACCCCACACCATCGTACACAAAACGCTGGGTTCTTGCGCCCGATGGTGGGGGTGTTGTTGACCCTGAATCCCCGAGGTATTTGTTTTTTTCGATAATATTCAGATAAAAACTGCCCATGGAGAACTAGTTCTACCTCACGTCTCCTAAGTTTTAACAATTTGTGAAAAATATCAATAGGTGACTGATCAGGTAATTTATCAAAATCTAGACGATTAAACAAGACTTTTTCTATTTCATCATCAGTAAGGCTGACCAACTGATTTTCAGCCTCACTTAACAAAGCATCATCAAGAATACCCAAACTGTGGGCCATGTTGGTAATTTTGAGAGGATTTAAGAGGATGAGCACACTCTATAGTACAAATACAATCTGGGTGGCAATGGAACAATAATAAGCATGCAATATACTAACACTTAATAAAATACTTATCCAAACTCGATATATTCACTGATCCATGTTCAAAACATGTAATACATCATGATGGGTTGTAAAGTTCTTCAATACACTTCATAAACATTGAAATTGGTAGGGTGCCAGTCCAAAAGAGTACTGTCAGTATCCTTTGTATATCCAGGGAATGGGACGACACTCACTATTCAAGTTCATAAATGCTGGGGTGCACACTCAAAAATAAGCTTCCATGGAGGAAGTATTTGATATAATTGTGGGTACAGAAGGAGGACACTCGCCAGACTGGAGTTAAAAATGATTCTTTTTATTTCATTTCATTTTATTTACGCTGCCATCACATATGGTCAACGTTTCGACCCGAATTAGGGCCTTTTTCAAGACGTGTAAGACAGCCATATCAGATAATACATCCAGTAATAAAAGACACCTATTACAAAAAATATAAATACAAACAAGAAAATGTGTATGAGTACCAGGAGGGAATCAATCAACCATATGTTAAAATACACACTATCCCCAGACCAATAAAGTTCTATAAAGTTCTATCAATATCACCTTCTTGCAAAGAAAATCTTAGCAAGATCTTTAACCATTAACTTTTAAGGAGCATATACTATCAATAATCCATGCCTAAAACAAACAAATGCTGTAGCAATACATACCATGGAGTGTCCAGAACGCTGCACCACGAGCTGTTAACGCATGTCAGCGTCGTGTGCCACTGTTTACTAACCTCTAACCTTTTAAAGCGTCAAATGGCGCGAAAAACGTCAGCTGGAACGCACATCAGCTTCCCCTAATGAACTGCCTGCCATCAGCTAAGTATTTCCTGGTGCTCAGCGCTCGAATAGCGCATCACTCATCCATTCCCATAGATCAAATGTACCATGTGATCGCGACTAGCGCGTCACATGATCATAGCAACCAATCACTTCAGGCTCACTAGCAGTGTCATTACTGGGTGCCTGGAACGCACCTGGACCGCATATATTGCTATGGGATGCCCTGTATTATCCAACAGACGCCATCTAGTGGACTTTTTGCAAAATGACCAGCAAAAAAGATTATTCTGACACTCCTGGCATATAGTTGCACCAGCACCCGATATAAATAGGCATAACAATATTCCTTTAGTTTTAAGCCTCACCTGGACCCAATACACATCTTTTACAAGACATAACAAATATTAGAAGTACAAACAATACAGTTTATACTAAAAATTACAATACAAACATATAAACAATTTAAGCATGCAAATTCATGTACCAACATCACCCATATCACAGATATATTTTACCATAAAGCATCCAATTACAAAAATGCTGCTAATGAGTTGTATTCATTTAAGCCTTTCGGCGCTACTGTATCAAGTTTTGCAATCCACCTTGCTTCCCTTTGGAGGAGGGCTTTTCTGCGGTCGCCGCCTCTCTCAGAGGGGGGTTCCCAATCTATAATCATATATTTTAGTGACGAAATTTGGTGACCTTCTTTTACGAAGTGGACAGCCACTGGCTTATCAGAAGCACCCGTACTGTATGCTAATCTGATCGAAGACCTATGTTGGGTCATCCGTTCGCGAAAAGTTCTGATTGTCTTCCCCACGTATAAATACCCGCAGGGACATTTCAGAAAATAGACAACATAGTCCATAAGACAAGTCAGACGATGTCTTAACATTATTTTGGTGCCCGTCTGAGGATGATTGAACGTCCGGCCAGTTATCATTGACCTGCAAGTTATACATCCCAGACATCGATAGCACCCAACTTGTTGGGAAAGCCACGTCGGTTTCTGTTTGACAGACGTGATGGACATATTCAGTCTCAATAAATAATCTTTGAGATTCCGGCCTCGTCTTACACTCAGTAATGGTTGGCTTTTTTCCATTTTTGCGAATGCAGGGTCAGAAGAGAAGATATGCCAATTTCTTCTTATGCCATGTTGTACACGTCTTAGGCCTGTGTTGCACTCAGTGCCCAGAACCATAGTTGGTGCTTTTCTCTGTACAATACCACTTGTATTTTGTACTTGGTGTTTTCGTCTGGCTTTAGTAAGGCAATTTTGAATATCCTGTCTCCTGTACCCACGCTCACTAAATCGCTGGCAACATTCCTGAAGTTGTTCCTCAGCTTTTATCGGACTAGAGTTGTTACGTAAGATCCTTAGGAACTGTGAGATGGGCAGTTTGGTTTTCAATGAGTCCGGGTGATGGCTTGTAGCCCACAACATTGTATTCCGATCTGTGGGTTTTCGGTACAACGTGTAACCCAATTTGTTACCATCCCTAAACAATGTCACGTCTAAAAAGTTTATGGACATGCTACTTATCTCTGATGTGAACCTGATAGGGTGGTCAAGGCTATTAAGATTGTTTACCATATCATGAAAGGACTGCTCAGTGTCCAACCATAACAGGATCACATCATCAATAAACCTTTTATAATACAATATCTGGGTACCATACTTAGAAAGAATGTGCTCATCCTCATACCTTTGCATAAAAATGTTAGAATAGGCCGGAGCCAAATTCGACCCCATAGCGGTCCCGGACAGCTGAATGTAATAATCACCCTGATACAGGAAGTGATTATTACGGAGCACCATGCCCAATAATTCCATCGTAATACCCCATGATATGGGGATACGGGCTGTTGAGGATAAAATGTTGATAGGGCCCTATAGCGGTCCCCCGATAGCATTCATGATGGAATTATTGGGCATGGTGCTCCGTAATAATCACTTCCTGTATCAGGGTGATTATTACATTCAGCTGTCCGGGACCGCTATGGGGTCGAATTTGGCTCCGGCCTATTCTAACATTTTTATGCAAAGGTATGAGGATGAGCACATTCTTTCTAAGTATGGTACCCAGATATTGTATTATAAAAGGTTTATTGATGATGTGATCCTGTTATGGTTGGACACTGAGCAGTCCTTTCATGATATGGTAAACAATCTTAATAGCCTTGACCACCCTATCAGGTTCACATCAGAGATAAGTAGCATGTCCATAAACTTTTTAGACGTGACATTGTTTAGGGATGGTAACAAATTGGGTTACACGTTGTACCGAAAACCCACAGATCGGAATACAATGTTGTGGGCTACAAGCCATCACCCGGACTCATTGAAAACCAAACTGCCCATCTCACAGTTCCTAAGGATCTTACGTAACAACTCTAGTCCGATAAAAGCTGAGGAACAACTTCAGGAATGTTGCAAGCGATTTAGTGAGCGTGGGTACAGGAGACAGGATATTCAAAATTGCCTTACTAAAGCCAGACGAAAACACCAAGTACAAAATACAAGTGGTATTGTACAGAGAAAAGCACCAACTATGGTTCTGGGCACTGAGTGCAACACAGGCCTAAGACGTGTACAACATGGCATAAGAAGAAATTGGCATATCTTCTCTTCTGACCCTGCATTCGCAAAAATGGAAAAAAGCCAACCATTACTGAGTGTAAGACGAGGCCGGAATCTCAAAGATTATTTATTGAGACCGAATATGTCCATCACGTCTGTCAAACAGAAACCGACGTGGCTTTCCCAACAAGTTGGGTGCTATCGATGTCTGGGATGTATAACTTGCAGGTCAATGATAACTGGCCGGACGTTCAATCATCCTCAGACGGGCACCAAAATAATGTTAAGACATCGTCTGACTTGTCTTATGGACTATGTTGTCTATTTTCTGAAATGTCCCTGCGGGTATTTATACGTGGGGAAGACAATCAGAACTTTTCGCGAACGGATGACCCAACATAGGTCTTCGATCAGATTAGCATACAGTACGGGTGCTTCTGATAAGCCAGTGGCTGTCCACTTCGTAAAAGAAGGTCACCAAATTTCGTCACTAAAATATATGATTATAGATTGGGAACCCCCCTCTGAGAGAGGCGGCGACCGCAGAAAAGCCCTCCTCCAAAGGGAAGCAAGGTGGATTGCAAAACTTGATACAGTAGCGCCGAAAGGCTTAAATGAATACAACTCATTAGCAGCATTTTTGTAATTGGATGCTTTATGGTAAAATATATCTGTGATATGGGTGATGTTGGTACATGAATTTGCATGCTTAAATTGTTTATATGTTTGTATTGTAATTTTTAGTATAAACTGTATTGTTTGTACTTCTAATATTTGTTATGTCTTGTAAAAGATGTGTATTGGGTCCAGGTGAGGCTTAAAACTAAAGGAATATTGTTATGCCTATTTATATCGGGTGCTGGTGCAACTATATGCCAGGAGTGTCAGAATAATCTTTTTTGCTGGTCATTTTGCAAAAAGTCCACTAGATGGCGTCTGTTGGATAATACAGGGCATCCCATAGCAATATATGCGGTCCAGGTGCGTTCCAGGCACCCAGTAATGACACTGCTAGTGAGCCTGAAGTGATTGGTTGCTATGATCATGTGACGCGCTAGTCGCGATCACATGGTACATTTGATCTATGGGAATGGATGAGTGATGCGCTATTCGAGCGCTGAGCACCAGGAAATACTTAGCTGATGGCAGGCAGTTCATTAGGGGAAGCTGATGTGCGTTCCAGCTGACGTTTTTCGCGCCATTTGACGCTTTAAAAGGTTAGAGGTTAGTAAACAGTGGCACACGACGCTGACATGCGTTAACAGCTCGTGGTGCAGCGTTCTGGACACTCCATGGTATGTATTGCTACAGCATTTGTTTGTTTTAGGCATGGATTATTGATAGTATATGCTCCTTAAAAGTTAATGGTTAAAGATCTTGCTAAGATTTTCTTTGCAAGAAGGTGATATTGATAGAACTTTATAGAACTTTATTGGTCTGGGGATAGTGTGTATTTTAACATATGGTTGATTGATTCCCTCCTGGTACTCATACACATTTTCTTGTTTGTATTTATATTTTTTGTAATAGGTGTCTTTTATTACTGGATGTATTATCTGATATGGCTGTCTTACACGTCTTGAAAAAGGCCCTAATTCGGGTCGAAACGTTGACCATATGTGATGGCAGCGTAAATAAAATGAAATGAAATAAAAAGAATCATTTTTAACTCCAGTCTGGCGAGTGTCCTCCTTCTGTACCCACAATTATATATATATATATATATATACACACATATACATATATATATATATATATATTCTCAAAAAAGAAAAACAGATTATGAACAACATAACGTTTACCAGTGGCTTTCTGGCACCAATAAGAATCCATATGACAAGAGGCGCCTATTCTTCCGTCGGGGAGCAAGACGAAATAATCTTGATACTGAATCATCTACGGATTTCAATAGTACTGAGAGTGAGAATGACAACCGCAAACCCTCTCAGACAGGAGTGACGACCAGATCCAAACATCCAGACCCTCACGTGGACGGATGAGACAAGGTGGACAAAATAAGAGTATCCTCAAAAGGAAAGAGGCAGGAAGCCGCCAGCTCCAAAAACAAAGAAATAATCCTAAATTTGTCCTCCTATGAATTAAGCAAGTCCGAAATAAGGGACTATCATTTATTCCGAACCGCACCTTTAAGGAATTCGAATGGCAGGTTGAGAAATACCAATTGCAGCGGAATTTGAAATTAAAAGAGTTTTAGAACAAGCCTGAGAACAAACCTTCAACTGGTACATCTACAGAAACACCTATCATTCTCAAAAAAATTCGCAATTTATTGCCCAAGTCAACTTTCGACCCTGTGTCGACCAATTCTAGTCTAAAGATATTTCTGCAAAGGATTGACCAGGTGGTCAACAAGTCCATCAAAGAACCGATTGAGTCACACCACAACCTTACAGTGGCCGAAAGGACAGCGTTAAAAAATGTATCTAAAAATGATGAGCTTATAATGCGCCGAGCAGACAAAGGCGGGGCGATCGTACTCCAAGATCGACAAGCCTACATTGATGAAATCATGCGACAATTGAGACCTACATACCATTGGACAAAAACCCTACCAGTCTCTTTAAACAAGAGTTAAAAAACCTGTTGCAGCGTGGTGTGGATATGAAAGCCATTTAGAAGGAACATCCCATTATTCCCCTATTGTACACCTTACCAAAGGTCCACAAAGGAGTAATACCTCCACCCGGTCGACCAATCACATCATCGAGAAGATCGTTGCTCCAATTGATCTCCATTTATTTGGACACAGGGGGCCTTATTCTATTTCACTCTTTCTGACAAAATCCTTCTTAGATGGACAAAACCATGTGCACTGCAGGGGGGAAGATGTTACTTGTGCAGAGAGAATTAGATTTGAGTGGGGTTTTACTTCAAAGTGAGATCTATATTGCAGTGTAAAAATAAAGCAGTCAGTATTTACCCTGCACAGAAACAAAATAACTCACCCAAATCTAATTCTCTTTGCACGTGTTACATCTGCCCCCCTGCAGTGCACATGGTTTTGTCCATCTAAGAAGTATTTTGTCAGAAAGAGTGAACTAAAATAAGGCCCAGTATTACAGCCTTTAGTCCAGCAGCATAAATATCATTTATTGGACACATCATTTTTGCAACATCTGACAACCATCGAAGATGACTGAACACTCCTGGATGGTATGTGCTGACGTTGTCAGCTTGTATACTGTAATACCACATGGTGATGGGTGTGAGGCTGTCAAGAAATTTATGATTGACAGTGGTAAATTTGATGAACCGTACATTGATTTTTGCATCATGCTATTGGAATTTGTTTTGACAAAAAAATCTTTTCATGTTTAACGGCAGGTTTTATTTACAGGGCAAGGGGTGTTCTATGGGCGCAGCGGTAGCTCCCGCTTTAGCGAATATTTATATGTTCCAGATGGAGCAGCAAATATTCTTTGACAAATTAGAGCTAGCGGAGAATATATCGTCATACGTAAGATACATCGATGTATTCTTCTTGTGGTCAGGCAGTGATAGCCAGCTATTACAGCTTAGAAGCCCATAATGCCACACAATGCCCGATAAAATTCACTGTCCACATGAATAAAGTATACATTGATTTCCTTGATGTGGCTATATCTCGCACTGAGTCAGGGTTGTCTACTAAAGTTTTTTACAAACCCACGGATCGTAATACAGGGCTCCATATTAACAGCTGTCACCCTACGTCTTTGAAAATGGGACTCCCATACTGTCAGATGATCTGAGTGAGACGGATCAACTCTGAGAGTGTGGAGGCTGAAACACAGCTAAATGACCTAATTGAAAAATTTGTTGAGCATGGCTATGATCGAGTGTCCTTGATTAACACCAAGAATAAGGTATTATTAATGGACCGCAATGATTTACTTAAGAAAAAATGTAACATTAACGCAGGTGAAAAACAACGCCTACCCTGGGTTAGCGGTTACAATACCAGGTCTAACCTGGTGAGTAAAATTATTAAACCGCAGTGGCCGATAATGAAAAGTGATGAGTGCTTACCGTTCAAAGATACATATATTATGCCATGCTATACTGGGGTCCCAATCTTCGTGATGCACTTGTGAAATCTGATGTCACCAGACACAGAGAAGAAAAACATTTCTTATTGCAGCAACCAGGTTGCTTTTAAGTGTGCATGTGTCACATGTCAGTTCATGTTGAGTGGCAACAGTTTTAATCATCCCCACTCAGGGAAAAAGATTCCCATTAGACAACACCTACAGTAACTTGTAATAGCATCTTTGTTATTTATCAATTGATCTGTCCGTGCGGTCTTACCTACATCGGTAAGACCAAATGTAAGTTCAAAGAGAGAATGTCGGGTCACCGGTCTACCATACGAGCGGCCCTGGCCACTGGAACCAGTGATCAGCCGGTGGCTCGCCACTTTGTTGAAAAGCATCATACATTATCAAGCCTCAGATATCGCATGATTGATCAGGTTGAAAGATTAATCGGGGAGGCAATCAAAACAGGGCTTTATTGAAACGTGAGGCTGAATGGATATATCGATTAGATGTATTAGCACCTAAAGGACTCAATGAATATTTATAATTTTCTGCATTTAGATTTTTTCATTATTATGTCCAAAAACTTTCACTACTCCTGTTAGTTAATATGGGGGAAATTTACTAAAGGAAAATTGTAGAACAATAGGTGTATTTGTGTCACGGCAGAAGGGCTGGATGGAGTCGTGTGGTGCACAGAAGCTGGAGACGGACCAGGGCGAGTAGGATTGAAACGTGCAGGTTTAATAACTGATTTCATAAATAATAAGTTCACTTAAATACTTCTTTAAGTGGCAAAAGAATAAATCAATAAGTCCAGCACAATATACTGCCAGTGGTAATTCTGGAACCAGTCTTTAGGTGAGCCAGAGTACATAGAAGAAGATGCAGGAAGAGGTTGATTTGGTGAGGGAAGAAATGGATCCGGAAGACTGGAAGAGGATGGAATGGATGGATGATGAAGAAAGGGAATTCTGGAACAAGCAGGGACCAGCACTAGATAGTGCTTGCAGCATTGGTGTCAGGAGAAAACCTTCCTTGGATAAGGTGCAGGGAGCAAGGCACCAGAGTCAGGAGAGAGAACCAGGATCCAGGAGTCAGCTCGGAGTTGTGAACGACTCAGAAGACTCATTGCACTGACACGGATCAGCCTGGGCAGCTCCACTAAATCCCCAGGGAGTGGCTGCCATTGGCTGTCCGTGCAGGATGAGGAGGAACTCTCTACTCTGGCCCAATCCGCTACCTGCCCTTACTCAAGATGGCGCCGCCGGCCTCCCGGCGCCGCAATCGTCAAGGACGCTGCTACCTGATGCTCCGTCGCTGCCGCCTCTACCCAGCGCTGCCCCCACCTGCCCGCCTCAGAGTGGAGCCTGCACACGCTAGCCGGCGGCGGGCGCGGACGGGTGAGTACTGTACCCGCCGCGCTCCGTCGCGGCTGCGTGTGACAGTACCCCCCCTTTTCAGGGTGGCCCCAGGACGCCTATGGGCCTTGTGAGGATTTCGCTGCAGAAATTGCTTAATCAGCTTTGGAGCATGCAAATCAACGGAGTCCACCCAAGAGTTCTCTTCAGGACCAAAACCGACCCACTCCACCAGATACTGAGTACGAGCATTGCGGTGACGAGAGTCTACGATACGTCTTACCTCGAATTCGATCCCACTCTCGGAGTTAATCTTGGGTGGTTTGGGAACCTTCTTCTGATAAGAGTTCAATCTTAAAGGCTTGAGGAGGGACACATGAAAGGAATTCGAGATCCTTAGGGAAGGAGGAAGTTGAAGTCTATAAGCGACTGGATTAATGACTTGGGTGATAGCATATGGCCCAATGTACCGGGGAGCCAGTTTCATAGAAGGCAGACGGAGGCGTATATGACGGGTAGATAGCCATACCCGATCCCCGAGTTTTAATCTGGGCGCTGCTCTTCTTTTCCTGTCCGCCATTCTCTTGTATCGAGCAGAAGATTTAAGGAGAGCGGTGTGGACATCCGACCAAATCTTCGCAAAGCGTTGGAGGGAAGTGGTCGCTGCAGGAACTTCAGAAGAGGGTAATTCTGAGAAGTCTGGAGATCGTGGATGTTTACCAAATACGGTAAAGAAGGGCGTGGTTCCGGAGGAAGAGTGATAGGAGTTGTTATGCATAAATTCTGCCCACGGGAGGAGATCTACCCAGTCATCTTGAGAGGACGAGATGAACAATCGAATAAAGGCCTCCAAGTCCTGATTCACCCGTTCCGTCTGGCCGTTGGTCTGGGGATGAAAGGCAGTAGAAAACTTGAGATTAACCTTTACCGTGGCACAGAGAGCTCTCCAGAATTTCGCCACGAACTGTACTCCGCGATCAGACACAATTTCTTTGGGCAGACCATGTAATTTAAAAATGGTGGAAATGAATAGCTGAGCCAGTACTGGAGCAGAGGGAAGACCCCCCAGTGGGACGAAATGGACCATTTTTGAGAATCGGTCAACCACTACCCAGATTGCTGTATGACCTTTGGAAGGAGGTAACTCGCAAATGAAGTCCATAGATAGATGAGTCCAGGGTTCTGTGGGAATGGCCAGAGGACGGAGAGGACCAACAGGAGTTGTTCTGGGCACCTTATGCTGAGCACATTTTACACAAGACGCGATGAAGTTGGTGACGTCGTGACGAATGGTTGGCCACCAATAAGAACGTGACAGGAACATCAAGGTCTTCTGTATTCCTGCGTGACCTGCGAAACGGGAGGAATGTGCCCATGATAATATTTTTTTTCGCAGTTCGAGAGGCACAAACGTCTTGCCTGGAGGAGGAATTGGCTGTACGGACACTTGAGCAAAAACCACTGGATCAAGGATTGGACGAGGAAGAATCTCTATATCAGAAGTCGTTTCAAAGGAACGGGATAGGGCGTCAGCTTTAATATTAGTGGTGCCAGGTCGAAATTTAATTTGAAAATTAAAACGTTCGAAAAACATAGCCCATCGGGCTTGACGAGCAGTGAGGCATTGAACTTGTTTGAGAAAGGACAAATTCTTGTGATCTGAATACACGGTGATCTTATGCCGCGCACCCTCCAGAAGGTATCGCCACTCCTCTAACGCAGTTTTGACAGCAAGTAACTCTTGTTCCCCAATGGGGTAATTCTTCTCTGCCGGAAGGAATTTTTTGGAGAGGAAAGCACAAGGATGTAATTCTTGATCCTCTCCTTTTTGTGACAAGATGGCCCCAATACCTTCCGAGGATGCGTCCACCTCGAGGATGAAGGGCTTGTCGAGATCTGGTTGGAGGAGAATGGGTGCCGTCATAAACGCCCTCTTTAACTGTTGGAAGGCTGAGAATGCTTCTGGCGGCCATTGACTTGGATCAACTCCTTTGTGGGTAAGAGCTGTGAGGGGAGCAGCGATGGTAGAGAAGTTCCGGATGAATCGCCGGTAATAATTTGAGAATCCTAAAAATCTCTGAATTCCCTTGAGTGTCGTGGGAGGTGCCCAGTCTTGGATCGCTCTCACCTTCTCTGGATCCATCTCGATACCAGTAGCAGAGAGAATGTGGCCTAAGAATGGAATGGAGGTGACTTCAAAAACGCATTTTTCCAACTTACAGAATAGTTGATTTTGACGAAGACGTCGTAGCACCTCGGACACGGTCTGTCTGTGATGTTGAAGATTGGAGGAGAAGATGAGTATATCGTCTAGATAGACTACAATGGAATGGTACAGCAAGTCCCGGAAGATATCATTCACGAACTGTTGGAAGACGGCAGGGGCGTTGCAAAGGCCGAAGGGCATCACCAGATATTCATAGTGACCGTCTCTTGTATTAAAAGCCGTCTTCCACTCGTCACCGGAACGGATTCGTATCAAGTTGTAGGCCCCTCGTAGGTCCAATTTGGTGAAGACAGTCGCTCCTCTGATCTTATCAAACAGTTCTGTGATAAGGGGTAAGGGATAGCGATTCTTTATAGTGATGTCGTTCAGACCTCTATAGTCGATACAAGGCCGAAGACCGCCATCTTTCTTTTTCACAAAGAAAAACCCAGCCCCGGCCGGAGAGGTAGAAGGTCGGATGAACCCCTTGTTTAAGTTCTCTTGGATGTACAAGGACATGGCCTCAGTCTCGGGTAGCGACAGAGGATAGATGCGGCCACGAGGAGGAAATTTCCCAGCCATCAATTCTATTGGGCAGTCCCAAGGCCGGTGGGGAGGTAAAGTGTCAGCACCTCCTTTACTGAAGACATCTGTAAATGGACGATACGGTACGGGTATAGGCAAGGGTGGAGCTGAAGAAGATGAAGAGCAGTTATCCTCACATTGTGGATGGGTCTGGTAGACCGGAAGGATCTGAGGAATGCAAGTAGACTGGCAGACTGTTCCCCAGGCCTTGATCTCCATAGTGGTCCAATCAATTTGTGGATTATGTTTGGAGAGCCAGGGAAGACCCAGGACCATTTGATGAGAAGATTGTGGAAGAATGAAGAATTGAATGGTCTCTTGATGTAAGGCTCCGATGAGCAACTTCAGCGGAATGGTTTGATGAGTGATTTGTCCACTCCGAATTCGACGGACCAGCGAATGATCCAGAGGTTGCACAGGCAGGGCATGCTGGTTGACAAAAGAAGAAGAAAGGAAGTTCCCCGCTGCTCCAGAATCCAATAAGGCCTGAAGCCTTCTCTCGCCTTGGGGACACACAAGAGTCACTGGAATAGTAGAGTCAGTAGAAGAGGGAGATGAAAACAATACTCCTAATCGGACCTCCCTCGGGGGGATTAGGAGCGGTCGTTTCCCGGCCGCAGTGGGCAGGCAGCCAATAGGTGAGCAGATGAGCCACAGTACATACACAAATTCTCTCGCCGTCTTCGGAACTTCTCCTCGAGGGACAGGCGGGAACGATTGATTTGCATGGGTTCATCAGCTGGTGCAGCAGGCGAAGGAATTGCCTTGGGACCCGGAGCAACATTGGGAGAGAAACGAGGACGAAGGCGATCAGAACGATTCCTCTCAAGTTGGCGTTCTTGGAGTCGCAGGTCGACTTTGGTACATAGGGAGATGAGTTCTGCCAGGGTGGAAGGAGGATCGCGAGTTGCTAACTCGTCTTTGATGCGCCCAGCCAGACCGTTCCAGAAGGCAGATACGAGAGCCTCTTCGTTCCATCGAAGTTCGGACGCCAGGGTTTGGAACTGTACGACATATTGTCCCACAGGGCGACTGCCTTGACGAATCCTCAGGATCTCCGTGGCTGCAGAGGACACTCTGCCGGGCTCGTCGAATATACGACGGAAGGAGGCCACAAACTCTTCATAATTATTGAGAAGAGGGTCCGCACGCTCCCAGAGGGGGGACACCCACTCCAGGGCTGGACCAGCCAGTAGGGATACGATGTAGGCCACCCGGGTTTTGGGCGAAGGGAAATTGGAAGGCTGGAGGGTAAAATGCACGTCACATTGATTTAGGAATCCTCGACATCCTCTCGGAGACCCGTCATATTTACTGGGTGTCGACAGCTGTAGATGGTGAGGAACAGATGGACTCGCAGGAGCAGGAGGGGCAGAGACTCCAGCAGTGGGTACGGCCGAAGCTGAGGGAGCCGCCTGAGGTGGTGACAAGGACTGGAGGAAGTGAGCCACTTGACGCTGGGTGGTTTCTACTTGTTCCAGGCGAGCCATGATGCCTTGAAGAACATCCGTCATGGAAGCCTGTGCTTCACCCGATTCCATCGGGTCAGTGCAAACTGTCACGGCAGAAGGGCTGGATGGAGTCGTGTGGTGCACAGAAGCTGGAGACGGACCAGGGCGAGTAGGATTGAAACGTGCAGGTTTAATAACTGATTTCATAAATAATAAGTTCACTTAAATACTTCTTTAAGTGGCAAAAGAATAAATCAATAAGTCCAGCACAATATACTGCCAGTGGTAATTCTGGAACCAGTCTTTAGGTGAGCCAGAGTACATAGAAGAAGATGCAGGAAGAGGTTGATTTGGTGAGGGAAGAAATGGATCCGGAAGACTGGAAGAGGATGGAATGGATGGATGATGAAGAAAGGGAATTCTGGAACAAGCAGGGACCAGCACTAGATAGTGCTTGCAGCATTGGTGTCAGGAGAAAACCTTCCTTGGATAAGGTGCAGGGAGCAAGGCACCAGAGTCAGGAGAGAGAACCAGGATCCAGGAGTCAGCTCGGAGTTGTGAACGACTCAGAAGACTCATTGCACTGACACGGATCAGCCTGGGCAGCTCCACTAAATCCCCAGGGAGTGGCTGCCATTGGCTGTCCGTGCAGGATGAGGAGGAACTCTCTACTCTGGCCCAATCCGCTACCTGCCCTTACTCAAGATGGCGCCGCCGGCCTCCCGGCGCCGCAATCGTCAAGGACGCTGCTACCTGATGCTCCGTCGCTGCCGCCTCTACCCAGCGCTGCCCCCACCTGCCCGCCTCAGAGTGGAGCCTGCACACGCTAGCCGGCGGCGGGCGCGGACGGGTGAGTACTGTACCCGCCGCGCTCCGTCGCGGCTGCGTGTGACAATTTGTATCCAGAAATACACTTATTTTTGACATTTACTATCCCGAAAATACGGCAATTCGTATTGATGTGCTATTAATACGAATACGAATTGACGTATTTTCGGGATAGTAAATGTCAAAAATAAGTGTATTTCTTGATACAAATACACCTATTTTTTACAAATTTATTTTAGTAAATTTACCCCTATATGTTAGTAGTATTCAGACATACTTTCAAACTAAGCCTTTTGCCTATGGTAATATATTGTTGCAACATTATTTGTTTTATACCTGAATTTTTCACGTTTTCACAACAACAACAAAAAATTGTGTTTTTTTTTTCACAGCTTCACTTATATATTTTTGTGCTATTGTTTTTACAGTGTTATTTGTTCCAGTCAGTCACATATACTGACAAATGTATGAATATTTGTAGTAATTGATGTTGGTGCACAGTAATCAGTCAGCTGTATGGCAGTGATGTCATCCTCAACCACTGGGCGGGAGGAGGCGCCTACATACAAGCTCACATATGGATGATGGTATTTAAGGCCTGTACTTTGTAAGAGATGTTGTATCCTAAAGATAGTGCCGAATAAAGCACTGAAACGTTGACACGTCGACATGTCCGGTCGTCTTTTTGATTTATGAGAGAACCGAGTGGCGCACCTTCTTACCCTATATATAATATATATATATATATATAGAAAGAGCAACAGACCGGCACACTCACTGGCTCAGACGCTAGATTTCTGCTTTGCTGGGTGCCCCCACTGGAATCATGGAATAAACAGTAGTTTGGAGGTGCGGCACTCCCCGCAAATTAACAGGACATGAAGTGGTTTAAAGGCAACGTTTCAATGTCTTTATTGCGACATTTTCATCAGGCTAACATAATACATGACAGGAACATACCTTTATTCACCTCTGTGCACGCTGTCCTAACTGCACAGAGGTGAATAAAGGTATGTTCCTGTCATGTATTATGTTAGCCTGATGAAAATGTCGCAATAAAGACATTGAAACGTTGCCTTTAAACCACTTCATGTCCTGTTAATTTGCGGGGAGTGCCGCACCTCCAAACTACTGTTTATATATATATATATATATATATATATATATATATATACACACAGATAAAAAGCAAAGGATTTGGTACGAGTAACATAATATGGGCTTTTATGTGTGAATATTGCTTTTTTTAATAATGATAAAACGTATTTCACTGAGGCGCCCCCTCTGTTTTTACACATTTGCAGAATTCTAATACTCGCTAGACATGGGTCTTTATCACATTTGGGAGCGATGGTCAACTACGGTGACCTTGTGGAGAACCCTGCACGGTGGAAACTCCAAAGGACTTTTTTTAAAGAGGAATTATTTTTGCAGCAGCTGCTAAAAAAATTCTGCATGGTTTGAGCGCAATTTTTTTTTTTTTTTTAAATATATTTATTGGGTTTTACACTTTCAAACATAATATGTTACATGTAGTGCTGTTTGTAAAATCATTGTTAGCTTGGACATTTTAACCATTTTAGACAATATGAACATTTCAAGCATCGTAGTTTGACAGCATTAATCTGAGTATTTTTGATCAGAATGATATTTTGAGCCCTTCTTCTATCCTTTGGAAATGTCCCGTAGACTTTGAAGTGGATAGGCATTGTGCTTGTCGTCTATAGATGATTTATCTTCGGAGAGTTCCATGAGTATTTGGAAGTGGCTCTGGTGGTTTTCCACCTTTATCTCACTGTCAAACTTTTATATTGTTTTCAAACAACACTTACATCCTTAAATACTTTAAAAGTATTGGTACATATACATTAAAGAAAAGAGGGGGGGGGTATATGGGGGGGGGGAGTTAAGGGATGCGGGGGGTGGGGGGGGTGGGGGGGGGGTAGTGTGGGTCCTATAAACAGTTGGTATCAATTGCGGGTCATCGGGGTCTCATCTCATACCAATAGTACATATGATAGATATCCTAACAATCACATTTCCTTTCTATTGTCTCAAGACCTGGTTCTGGTTTATTCTTCTTCTGTCTGAAGTGGGCCCCATCTTTCGCATAACCTTGTCATTTGTATGGACTGTATTTGTGCATTATACATTTCGTAGTTCATCATTTTGGTCAGGAATTGGACTAGTGAGTCTATTGAGGGAGCTGATTTGTTGAGCCAATGTTTCATTATAAGTTTCTTCCCTGCTGTGACTATTAATGTCACAAAGGGAATGTATCTGCTGTTTTGCTGACTGAGTTCCCATACTTCGAAGTTGGCGAAAAGGATAGGGTAAGGATTTAGCGTTACTTTCGTGTTTAATATTGCAGAGATATAGTTTATCACTTTATGCCAGTATTTTTTTATTTTTCCACAGGACCAAATATTATGAAAAAAAGTCGCCGGTGTCAAGCCACATTTTATGCATGCTCCAGACTCCTCGGGAACAAAGTGTTTCCTTTGGGCTGGGGATATATATGCCCTCTGCAATATTTTTATATGTGTTTCTTGTAGTAGGGCAGACCTTAGGATGCGCATTGTGGATTCATAGTATTTGAAGAGTACGTCGCATGTATCTAATAAAGGTATATCTCCAAGCCATTGCCTCCTTGTCTGTTCTGTTACTTTCGGTGCGTTCAGTGCCATAAGTTCAGTGTATAATGCCTTAATTTTATAATTTGTTTTTTCAAATTTGGCTATGTGTTTATGTAATGTGTTTGTTTGTGAATTCGTCAGCAATATATCGGGTAATGATGCTACGTAGTGTGATAGTTGAATGAGGGGGAAGGTGCTGTGTGTGTTTAGATTATATTTAGATCTCAGTTGTGTTGAGGTAAGTTGATTGCCCCCGGGGTCGAACACTTGGGTCACCAGTCTCAGCCCTTTGTTAAGGATGTGTTTAAAAGCCGGATTTTCTATCCCTGGGGTAAGTTTGGGGTTTCCCCAGATGGGTAGCCACCTGGAAGTGTGCGTGGGTGTCTTTAGGGATTTGCATATTGCATGCCATGCCCTGTAGGTTTCCTTAAAAAGGAGATGATTAATGATGTGTTTCGGGATATGGGGCCCTGGGGTGTGCAGGAGAGCTCCCGGGGAGAAGGGGTGAAATAGAGCACAATCTAGCTGGTATACAATAAATTTACTGGATTCTAGAAGCCAGTCCATGGCATACCTGGAATGCAGTGCCCTGGAGTATTGTAGGAGGTCCAGAATGCCTAATCCTCCCAATGTCTTGGGCATTTGTAGTTTGGCTATGGCTATCCTTGGCTTTCCAGATCTCCATATAAACTTAGTGCATGCTTTTAAAAATCGTTGGGTATCTTGGGAGGTTAGTTTAAGGGGCAGTAGTTGTAATATGTATTGCAGTCTTGGTAGAATAATTGTATTGACTATCTCTATTCTACCTAACAGAGACAGGGGGAGGTCATGCCATACATCCATGGTCTGCTGGGCTTTTTGAATGGCTGGGGTTATGTTGAGTTTATATAGTGTATCGGGTATGTGGGGGATCTGGATTCCCAAGTATTTAATTTGAGTTTGTTGCATCTTAATCGTGTTTAAGTCTGGGTTTAAGGTAAAGTTGGGCTTGGATCCTCTTAGCATCAGGAGTTCTGATTTTGATACATTAATTTTGTATCCCGAGAAGCTCCCGAACTGTTTTATTATCTGCATGGCAATTGGTACAGAGTGCTCAGGGTGTGATATGAAAAGCAACATGTCATCAGCAAATAATGCTATTCTTAGGTCTACTCCTTTGATATTAATTCCCTGGTAGAGCGGGGATTCGCGTAAAGTCACTGCTAGGGGTTCTAATGCCAGTGCAAATAATAAAGGGGACATAGGGCACCCCTGCCTCGTGCCTCTCATGATTGGGAATGGATCCGATATGCTGCCATTACATAGAATTCTAGAGGAGGAATCTCTATATAATGTCCTGAGCCAGTCCACGAAGACTCCCGGGAAGCCAAACTCTCCCAACGTGTGGAATAAGTGGTCCCAGTGCACCATGTCAAATGCCTTCTCGGCGTCCAATGATAATATTGCTTTAGTTGAGTTTGACATGGCGCACTGGGAGTCACAAACCGCCGCAAGGACCCGTCTGATATTGGTCACCGGTTGTCTCTCCATCACGAAGCCTGTTTGGTCCTCGTGAACCAGCCCCGGGACTATCACTTTAAGTCTCCCCGCCAGAATTTTAGTGAGTAATTTATAGTCTATGTTGAGGAGAGATATCGGCCTATACGAGGCTGGGTCCGATAGTTCCCTGCCCGGTTTTGGAAGTACCCTGATATTGGCTAAATTGAAGTGTGCTGGTGGTGATGTAGCTTTGAGTATGGAGTTAAATACTCTTGTTAGACAGGGGGTAATTTTGCTTTGTATCAATTTATAATATTCTGAGGTGAGACCGTCGGGTCCTGGTGCTTTATTTGGCTTCAGTGAGGCGATTGCCTCCTGCACTTCCTCCTGTGTAATGTCTGTTATTAGAGCTTTCGCTCGTTCATTAGATAGTTTGGGCAGGTGTAAATTGTCCCAGAAGTGTATTCTCTGGTCTATGTCTGTTTCAGGATTGGAATAGAGTGTTTTGTAAAACTTATGCAGTTCCTGAGCGATTTCATTGTTTGTTTTTGTCATTGTGCCGTCTGATTTCTTTAAGGGGTGAATCACTGCAGGGGCTCTTTGACCTTGTAGTAAATTGGTGAGCAATTTACTCGATTTATTACCAAATTGGTTGAAGCGTGCCTCTCTTTTAAAGGAGTACCAGGATTCCAATTGTGCTATTAGGTTTTCATGTTTAGTGCGGGCTTTGACGTATTGGGCTTTTACAGTAGGTGTGGGTGTTACTTTAAATTTTTGGTAGGTTTCAGTGAGGAGACGTTGGGATTCCACGTAATCCCGTGTAAGTCCCCGTTTTTGTGAAGATGAGAAGGAGATGATTTCTCCTCTTATCGTGGCCTTTGATGCCTGCCAAAACAGGACTGGATCTATCTCTAGTGTCTCTTTGTTGTCATTGTAGTAAAGATCCCATGCTGTTTTAATTTTTTCTTTTAGTTTTGGGGAGGTGGACAAGGAGGATGGGCATCTCCAGGATATGTAAGTGGACTGTTCTCGGGATAGTTTAATTGTGGTTCTCACTACTGCGTGATCTGAGATGGTAATGGGTTCTATCTCCACTTCCTCTACTTGTGGAAGAAATGTGTGTGAGACTAGTATATAGTCTATTCTTGATAATTGACCTGTGGAGGCGGATAGACAGGTATAGTCTTTTTCCGGGGGGTGTAGTACCCTCCACAGGTCAATTAGTTGTAATTGTAGAGCTAGTGCCTGTACTCCAAATTTTGGTAATTTGCTTCTATTCTTATTTTGGATTTGTCTGTCCATGGTTAGGGATGACACTAAATTGAGATCTCCACCAAGTATCACTGGTGTGTTTAAATGTGGTGTAAGAAGGGATATTATTTTTAGGAAGAATGGCTTGGAGTGTGCATTGGGTGCGTATACCGTCATACATATAAATGATTGGGAGCCTTGCTCCATGCGACATTTCAGATAACGACCCATTGGGTCTGCCACTACCTCGGAAACTGTGATGGCTAGGCTGGTTTTAACTAGGATTGCTAGGCCTCTAGCTTTAGATGTGTAGGGGGCCGCTGCTGCTAATTTCCAGCCCATCATGGCTAGTTTTCGCGTTTCAGGTTCTGTTAGGTGGGTTTCCTGCAGTAGAGCTATGTCTAGTCGTAATTTGTTCAGATAAACCAGTACATTTTTACGCTTCTTGGGGGAGTTGATTCCCCCAATGTTCCAGCTACCTATTTTTAATGACATTCTTATTTTGTGGGTGTCTTTGTGATGTTAGTGCTTAGATATTTTAAGGCTCTTTTTTCCCCTTGGAAGTGCTTCAATTTCAGTGCCCTTTTTCTGATCAACCCACGTGTTTTGGGGGGGGAGGGGGGAGTAGGATAGTCCGAGGGAGAAGAGGGGGGGGGGAGGGAACAACAAATAAAACATTATAGTAAACTTCCGACAAAGTATATCGGTATTTAAACATTACGTTTAGTTTTCTTAGGAGAAGATCAGCTCCTAGAGCTAACCGCCCCACTATACTAAATATTCTAACATTTAAAGACAGTGTATGTGAACGCTGGGGACATTAGGGTTTTAGTCTTTAGTGTACGTCACCATATTACCTGTCCAAAGAAATACACTGCATAGCAATAAAATAACTTATCAACTGTGTATTAACATATACAATACTTGTGCTCTTCTTGCTTCAGTCCTTTCCGATAATCATCTGCTTATCACAAGGGACAAGTGCACGTTGTTAATGGAACTGCTTCTCGGAAGCTAAGGATCTGTCTCTTAAGGCTGTAATTCTGTGTGTGAACGGTGAAAGAACAAAGAGTGCAAATAGGAAACAAAGAGTTTCTGTCCTTATATCTATTCATTCATGTATTAGTGAAGCAAGGGGTCCCTCTTGTGGCGTGAAGAAGAGTCACTTTTTGGGATGTTGCATAGAAGAGCTTATCTCACTCATATTTTCTTTTAATCGCAGTCTGACATGCGGTTTGGGTTATTTTGTGCATAGTTGGATTCTTTAAGATATTCCTCAGCATCTTTGACATTTAAAAAGTCTTTATATGAAGATCCCTCAAAGACTCTGAGTCGGGCTGGGTATAAAAAGGCAAATTTGCGGCTATCTCGAATTAGTGCAGAGCATACTGGGGAGAAATCCTTCCTTGCTTTGCTCAATTCTGCCGAGTAATCCTGAAACAATAGGATTCTATTCCCCTCCCATGTCAGATCTTTCAGCTTACGTGAAGCTGACCAGAACAGTTCTTTATGTAAGTAATTCAGTGTTTTAAATATCACTGCGCGCGGCCTTGCTCCTTCTTGTTGCCTCTGGGGTCCCAATCTATGCGCCCTTTCAATCACCAAATCCTCACATCTGTCACTGATTTTAAGCATGGAGGGCAGCGTGATTTTGATGAAGTCGTATAACTCCTGCCCTTTAACCATTTCAGGTAGACCTATTAGTCGCAGATTATTCCGCCGGGACCTATTTTCAAGGTCCTGGACTTTGTTCTGCAGGTATTGTATGGATTTAGTATGCTCTGCTGTGACTTGTTTGGTTTCACAGAGGTCCCCGAATAACTCCCCCACTTTTTGCTCATTGTGCAGGATTTTTTGTTGTAGTTTAGCCAGCTGCTTGTTAATGTCTGCAGTCTGGGCTTGCAGAAGAGGTTTTACAGCCAGTCTCATTGCCTCCACCAGCCCCCTGTATAGTACCGGGGATTGTGGGTCTGGAGTGTCAGCCTTGGGGTGTGCTAGCGGGGACCCTGAGCCGGCGCGTACCTGTAACTCGTCTGCGGTGTCTTCATCCGATGCACATGTGCTGTGTGCCGGGGACGCTGGCTGTGATGCGCTGGGGGTCGGCGCCATTTTGGATGCGCGGTCCTTTCTGCTCCTGTCCCGCTGCGTGCGTGATTTGGAGCCGGGCATCACAGTTGGCGGGCGGGTGGTCGGCGGTGGTGTCCGCTGCAGCTTCGGGGATAAATTGCTGTCTTTTTTGAGGCTTTAAGCCTTGAAATAGGTGTGCTGGGGCGGTTGTCGGAGCGGAGCGAGCTCTCCTAGCTGCTGCTCATCCAGCCGCCGGAACCGGCTTGAGCGCAATTTTACATTTTTTATTGGTGTGTATATATATATATATATATATATATATATATATAATTAGGGCGGAGAGAAAAAATTGAGATATTCAAAAGTAGGCTAGAGTGGAAAAGTTGTAACGACCTGAATAAGGTGTACATTATTCTATTATGGGCAAACAAAAGGTATTTACCCTGATTTTTTGCCCCAAGTTTTTATTCTTGGTCACTTCAAATACACAGCATGCTCTCCAAAAAAAAAAACACATTCAGGAGAAAACACAATATTCACAATTGTGACCATGAAAATGGGTCAATTATCAGGGATTTTTTCTCCCACCAAAGTCAGTTACTTTGCACTAGGGTGGCCAATCCCAGGATCGGCGGGATCCCGGGATTTGGCCCCTAAAATGCCGGGATTTCAATCCCGGGATTGGAGTTTCCAATCCCGGGATTTCGGGATTAGACTGCGCATGCGCAGTCTAATGCCGGGCAGCGTCTGAGCTAGTGCTCAGACGCTGCCCGGCTTCTCCCGTCCCGGGCAGCGTGGCTCTGCGCAGCGTGACGGCATCAGAGGTCACGCTGCGCAGGCCACACAAACAACCGCCTCATCCATGCGCGCCGCGCTGACCTCCGGCCGCTTCGACGATACCGCCCACCCACCCAGGCTGCCTGCACTCGCCACTTACCGGACCCCAAAGCATCGCCCGATGAACCAGCCAGCCACCCACCTAGGCTGCATCCTCCTCCATGCCCAGCCGCACCACAATTGTAAGTAAATATGCGGGCAGCCGGGGCGGAATTTTGTATAGGAAGCCAATTCCGGGATCGGGCATTTTTCAATCCCGAATCCCGGGATTGAAAAAATGCCCTGGGATTGGCTTCCCTATTTTGCACTAGGACAAGCTCATACTCTTTTTACTATGCTAAAGTATATTAATGAACCACTTTAAGACATCCTGACATAATTTCAACTATATTTAAAATAGACCATAACAAAATAATTATTACAACATAGTGCTCGATAAACTGGTGCGATCCCCATCCCATTCCCTTTTTCCCTCCATATATATATATAATTTCAACTAGATCAGAGCTTCTTCATAGGTTTCATTATTTTTACCTAAAAAGCAAAACTTTAAGTCTCTTGCCAGAACAGAAGATGTTGACTCAGATCAAAATGCTTTTGCACGTTTCTTATTCAGGTCAAGTCCCAACTTTTCCACACTAGCCTATTTTGAATATCTCAATTTCAATTTTTTTCACTCCTGGCGTAATCCAGAGACAAACATACAGCACGTGACCGAGAGGTGGGTCATGTCACTATGGCGACGGACAAAACAAAACACAGGTGCCGCGACCGGAAGTTGAACACCAGTCACCATGGAGCCACAACCAGAAGTGACGTTGGTCACTATGGAGCTGTGACCGGAAGTAGATGTCCATCCCTATGGAGATGGACACGGCAGTTCCTTCTGTGAGTGACAGGAGGAGCCCTTTCTAAGGGAAACAGGAAACAGTATGTGCACTAATCAGGAGCCTTGAAAAAGACCCCAAGCGGGTCGAAATGCGTTGGAGTGAACCTGACAGCTGTGTACCACGTATCCACCGGATAAAGAACGCGCTGCAGGTTGCCCGGGCATTTGAAAAAAAAAAACGGTTATAACTGTGTTTGTGGACAGTTCCCATCTATGTAATTACGCTGCTACATCACTGTTAAACACCACCAGGGGATACTGTATCTAGTGCACCTTTTTATTCCCTGTATTTTTGTGGAATTATTAATTTTATTAAACAGTATTATGCTATGAGATATCCTATATCCTTCTCTTATTCTATGGTAAAACCTGAATGAGGAATCTGCTGTTTGGAAACCTGTGTGTAGCCATAAATTGATAGCAAACTGCATCTCCTGTGACATCTCTGAACCACTTAAGGGAAGTAGAATTTTTGGAGATCTGGTGCGCTGGTGAAGGGATCTCACTGTACACTTATTCAGAAAGGACCCCCCAATAATAGTTGTCGTTTGCAATATCTGGACTTTCTGGTTGTGGAACAGGGAGTCAATCAGCACATGCACTGGCGCTATGGGGTTCTGGAAGGGATCTGATCAGATCCCTCCCAGGGAAAAATGCTGAAAGAAGAAGTCCATATGCGGCTATAGGGTAATGGAAGCAAAAGCTTGCGCTACCCACCAACATCAACGCCCCGGGTTCCTGGGCTTAGTACATATGGAAAAATAGGTTCAAAATCTGAACGTAGCAATTCAGGGGATTGGCCACATTTTCCCTTTCGGACATCCCACCCAATTACTGATGAATGTTTATATATTAATGTAGGTTTCCAAACTGTTGGGCCTCCATTTCCAATCAGATGTGCAATATAGAGAAATCTATCTGCCTACGTAGATACAATCTCTACAGTAGAACTGGTTATAGATAAAATAAGAAAATATCATCACGTTGGAATGTAATAAAAGTTGGTATGAATCAGACCCTTTCCACCACGATGTAAGAGATGCACAGAAGAGTCTAAGGATGGTGACAGACATGAGAGAGATGGGAAAAAGTGCTTGGTGCAGGGGGAGAGAGAAAAAGGGTGGAACAGAGAGATGGAGAAAGAGGGTAATGGTGTAGACAGAGATAAAAATAAAATCAAGGCAACAATAGATATTACTAGTAATTGTTACACAGTCTTTTAATGTTTCATAAAGAACCACAGGTGGTATCACATGCTGCCATTATGTTGGAATCAGATGAATAAGAGTAAAAGCATTTATAATTATATAAAACCATCCAGTGTAAGGTGTGTAGAGAAAAACAGCAGCACTCCATAATGTTTAGCCTGAGCAACCAGTTTATTTAATTGCAGATTAAATTTGAGGAGACATGGGTAGGATACCATTTTTTCACACAAAAAAAGCCCTAATGGACACCACATGCAAATTGATGAAGAAAAGAAACAAGTGGAAGACAATATATATACATATAGTGCTCATGCTACGCTGTTTTAGCAGGGTGCGACACCATGCCTGACTTTTATAGGGAAAAATGTGCCCTGCCCATTAAGCAGTGCCCTGCTGAAACAGCCGGCATGCCGGTCACCGCCTAAATAGATGCCTTACGCACGGCATCTAGTCACATAGACTAGAGTGCTAGGGGAAAGAGCTCAGCACCTCTGTAGGTGCTGGGAACGCCGCTAATAGTGACGGCAGCGGCCAGGCCCACTAACATTGATGACAGAAGCAGCCAGGCTCGCCCACTTTGATGATGGCAGCTTGAACTGCCTATTGCTTGAATGACCGAATTCTCAATATAACACTGCACACAAATTGTGTTCAAAATTATTCTAAATCAATAGAAACCAAATAAAAAAAGTAAAAATATCATTTGGTTCATGAATATCTATTAGGTAGAATATTATACTCTTAAACTCTACATTGTGTAAACTACTTGCTGATCCAAGTGGCGAGGGACAACTAAGAATATTGTAAGGTTAAACTTCTTTGGAAAGTTTGCTTTTCTCAGAAGGGGACCTGGTTCAAGTCGTCGGACAGACAAGCAAGCTGGCAGAGTGTAAGCTTATCAATACCGGTCATTCACCTTTCCGGACATAAAATATTATTCAGGTTGGGTATCAAATATCCTACCAAAAAGGTGCAACTATTAAATTCCGTTTGAGGTCCCATATGCCAAATTTTCTGAATAGCCAACATCCATTTATTAAGCATTTAATAGGCATTTAGGGGTAAATTTAAGATGGGAGTTCTATTGAAGATGGGATGTTCCTCATAGCAACAAATCAAATTATATTATCTTCTAATAGGTTATAAATAAGTAGAATCTGATTGGTAGCGATGAGCAACATTCCATCCTTAATATAAGTCCCATTTTAGTAAATTTACCACTGGTATCCCTGAAGACAACCTAATTTGCATCTACAAAGATCTTGCGAGGATAAAGAAAGCAGTCCTTTTAAGCCTGAAATAGATGGAGGCTGTTTGGACAGAGCGGTTGTGGGACTAAGACAGGGGTGGGGAACCTTTTTTGTGCCAAGGGCCGTTTGTATGGGGAATAAACCCTTCGGGGGCCATATGTAAAAATTTCTCTTACAAATTGTCCTGCTGCAGCAGTCCCACGCTCCGGCGGTTGCCGCTGACTAGGACTGACAGTCTACGGCTGATTTTGATTAAAAAGGAATCTCGCGAGAACTACCAACCTGAGGTTCCCCACCCCTGGACTAAGAGGACCAGAAACTCACACTAATCTGGGGGAAAATTACTAAAATGTATATTCTTCTTCACATGGGCAACCAATCATATCCTGTCTACTATCTTCTAGAGGGTGCCAAATAAATAAGTAGCTTCTGATTGGTTGCCCATAGCAACATCCCATGTGAAGTAAAATACACAGTTTAATAGAATTCTGGCTTTCTATTCTTTTAACTTTACATGAATTTGGGCATTTCCTAACTGTAGGTCTTGTTTTTTTGCTTTGTAACGGAACCCTAAAGATATTTTTGTAAAAAACATTACAAATTTCTCAACATTTAAAAAGGGGCAGACTAGATGGGCAAAGTGGTTCTTATCTGCCGTCAAATTCTATGTTTCTATGTTCTTTGTGCTGTATGATGATATATGCCTGGAGAGGAACATGCTATATATATATGTCTAATAACGGTGTTAAGTGTGATATAAGTATCTGGCGATCACAATAGTGCCATTACAATACTCTTCTTGATGGCAGCAACTGCCCACTTGTTTCATGCTTGTGTAACTGAGCACCGGCTTGGGCGTTGGACTGTGAGTGTATCCAACAATTATCTGTGAAAGCCTGTTTTTGCTCCCGACACACCAATATTTTTTTTTCACCAGTAGCATAAAACCCCAGATCCAATCATATGCCGTTGGAAATTTTCCATAGGATTAATTGCAAATTTCATTTCACCTACTCTGAGCAGGCGTAACTAGTGCAAAAGCCTTATTTTAATATACAAATATGGGAATTTGAGTGCAAACCCCTAGGACACCCATCAAAAAGACCTTGTAGGCACTTTAAGGTACCTAAAAATTACCCAGATATATACTTATACCTATTTTTATGTATTCCAGATTTAATAAGAGCATTTAAACGATATTTTAGCATTTGTTAAGGGTACAGGCTGATTTCCTTATTTGCTGTGTTTTTGAATTCAAGAATTTTTACATGGATACTGTTTTCTTGATTTGTTTTAGGATAGGTAAAAAAAAAAAAAAAACCACAGGCGAAATCCGCATAAATGTTTTTGTGGGAAAATTTTCCACATTTTTGCAGCTAATCGAATACCAGGCTTTATGTGTACTGCTACTGCAGGTGCTCAGACACTCAGCGTTAAAATTATTAAAATGGGAGTTCTTTTGAAGATGGGATATAGCCCATAGCAAATAATTAGATAATAATTAGATTGAGGGTTATTAAGAGCATAAAAGGACAGCAAAAATATAAACACAATGTAACTTTGCACCTTGGCAAAAATAAATGTATTGTCTGGTGCACAGTTGTCGGCTTTCTCATACTATGCTCCCAAATCAGAAGCAAGCCCATTGTATACATGATACAAGTTAACTTATACAACATTCAAAGCACCAGTGTGACTCCTCAAGTGAGAATTAACTGTTTTCTTCTAGGTAAAATACTTGCTGCATTCAGTGCACACGAATGGTTTCCCTCCTGTGCGATTCCTCTGATGTCTAATTTGATTTCCTTTAAGGGTACAACACTTGCCTTATTCATTACATTTAAATGTCTTTTCTCCTGTGTGCGGTCTTCTGATGTCGAACCATATTTGACCTTTCTGAAAAACACATGCTGCATTGAGAACATGTAAATGGTTTTTCTCTTGTGTGAACTCTCTCATGACTAATAAGCTGTGCCTTCTGGGAAAAACACATGTTGCACTCAGAGCATTTAAATGGTTTCTCTCCGGTGTGAATCATCTGATGTCTTTGAAGCTGTGATTTCTGGGCGAAACACTTGTTACATTCAGAGCATTTAAATGCTCTCTCTCCTGTGTGACCCCTCTGATGTACAGCAAGATGTTGCTTCTCTGAGAAACATTTGCTACATTCAGAACACTCAAATGGTTTCTCTCCTGTATGACTCCTCCGATGAGTAATAAGATGCGATACCTGGGTAAAACCCTTGCTACACTCAGAACATATAAACGGTTTCACTCCTGTGTGACGCCTTTGATGTACAATAAGTTGGTGCTTTCTAATATAGCGCATGCTGCATTCAGAGCATGCAAACGGTTTCTCTCCTGTATGACTCCTCTGATGTATAATAAGTTCATGCTTTCTGCTAAAACACCTGCTGCATTCAGAGCATTTAAAGGGGTTCTCTCCTGTGTGAGTCATCTGATGACTGTCAAGACTCATCTTCCGGGTAAAACTCTTGCTGCATTCAGAACAAGTAAACAGTTTCTCTCCTGTGTGAATCCTCTGATGTAGGCGAAGTTGTGATTTGAATACAAAGCGTATATCACACTCTGAGCACGGATGTTTCTTCTCTCTTTTAATACTCATTTCTTAGATTAGCAACAACTTAGTGATAGAAGGTTTCACCTACCCTACAAATTAAAGTAGCTTTTGTGAACCCTCCAGAGGTTTTAAAAAAAAAATGTCTTCACTTGTCTAGATCAGAGATTAATGTCCTTTTCACAATTCACCTGCAAAAAACAAAACATTTTTAACATTTAAAGGCCTGAAAATAACAGCGAATTTTAAAAAGGTAGAAATGTTATGTTATATAAGTACCATGGTGTATACGTATATACCATAGCTAATATAACAGTGGGCAGTATGTACTTATCAAGCGGTACATTGCATACATTTAACAAATGCGATATACATCACAAAAGGAAAAACCTCCCAATAAAAGTTGTCCTTTGCAATATCTGGACTTCCTGGCTGTGGTGCAGGGAGTCAATCAGCACATGCACTGGCCACAGGGGGTTCTGGTAGGGATCTGATACCTCACAGGGAGAAATGCAGAGAGGAGTCCATATGCTTCTACAGCGTAATGGCAGCAAAAGATAGCGCTACCCACCACATAAACGCCCCGGGTTACTGGGCTTACTACATATGGAAAAATATGGTGAAAATCTGAAAGTAGCAATTCAGGGGGTTGGGCACATTTTCCCTTTCAGCCACCCAATTACTGATGAATGTTTATATATTAATGTATGTTTCCAAACTGTTGGGCCTCCATTTCCAATCAGATGTGCATTATACAGAAATATATCTGCCTACAGCATATACAATCTCCACAGTAGAACTGGTTGTAGATAAAAGAAGAAAATATCATCACGTTGGAATGGAATAATAGTTGGTATGAATCAGACCCTTTCCACCACGATGTAAGATGCACAGAAGAGTCAATGGACGGTGACAGACATGGGAGAGATGGGGAAAAGGGCTTGGTACAGGGGAGAGAGATTGAGAAAGAGGGGAATGGTGTAGACAGAGATAGAAAAAAAAAAAAAAATCGAGGCACCAATAGATATTCCTAGTAATTGTTAGTCTTGGTGGTATCACATGCTGTCATTATGTTGGAATCAGATGAATCAGGGTAACGGCATTTATAATAATATAAAACAATCCAATCAGTGTGAGGTGTGTAGAGAGAAACAGCAACCCTCCAGAGACATGGGTAGGATACCATTTTTTATTCCACAAAAAAGCCCTAAAGGACACCACATGCAAATTGATGAAGAAAAAGGAACAAGTGGAAGACAATATATACATATAGTGCTCATGCTAGGCGGTTTTAGCAGGGTGCCATGCCCTGCCCAACTTTTATAGGGAAAAATGTGCCCTGCCCATTAAGCAGCTCCCTAAAAAAAGCCGGCCCGTCAGTCACCGCCTCAATAGATGCCTTGTGAACGGCATCTAGTCACATTAACTAAAGAGCTCGGGAAAAGCTCAGCACTGTAGGTGCTGGGCACACCGCTAACAGTGACAGCAGCGCCCAGGCAGGCTCACATTGATGACAAAAGCAGCCAGGTCATTTAGATGATAGCAGCTTGAATTGCCTATTGCTGGAATTACCTCATTATTAATATAATACTGTACACAAATTGTGTTCAAAATTCTTCTAAATCAAGAGAAACCAATTAAAAAAATATATATATCATTTGGTTCGCGAAAATAAGTGATCTTTTAGGAGTTTGTTTGCATTACCCAACTAAATAACTGTATTACTAGGGATGGAAATTAACTTGCTCTCCGTGTGGCTTATTTAATAACATGAAGATAAAATAGACAATGTGCTGTAACCAATAGCAACCTCATATCAGGTATTATCTGTCTACCGCCAGCAAATTACCAAATGTAAAGAATATGATTGGATGATAAACGATGATTGGTTGATAAAAGATTCAGGCAAACACAATTTGACTTGCGCCATTTTATTAAATAGTACTGAAAATATCAATGGTATTAGGGAAATAAGAAGGTAGCAGAAAATAGATAAGAGATTTATCAGAGTATATTGACGAAATAGTCTTTCTTCAAAGCCACCGATTCTGGATATCTTGATTGTTGGATTTAAAAGAGCAACAGAAATACCTGTATGTGACTTATTATACTCCTCCCAAAATTTATATTTCATGCATATTTGGTAGAAAATGCTATTCTTAAAACTGTGTATACATTGTGTAAACTACTTACTGATTCAAGTGGCAAGATGATAACTAAGAATATTGTACGGTTAAACTTCCTTGGAAAGTTTGCTTTCCTCAGTAGGGAACCAGTCAAGCAGGCTGGCAGAGTGTAAGCTTATCAGTAGCTGTCATTCAGCTTTCCGGACATAAAATATTATCCAGGTTGGGGATCAAACATCCTACCGAAAAGTACAACTATTACATTCCATTTGAGGTCCCATATGCCAAATTTTCGGAACAGCCAACACACATTTCGGTACTTGTGTTTCACGGCACCACTGCCCGCGGATTGCATCACATGCAAATGGCATGCGATCTGATGCGATTTAGCACACCCCCACCATCAACGACACCCCAAATTGTGGCTAGCGCAGCGAGACCCACGAGGGGATGCAGTACACGTCCTCCCGACCTGTTCATAACCCCACTATCCACGTCGGCGTGGAGTTGATGTTATAAAGTGTGGCGAGCACAGAACGCAGAATACAAGTCAAGTAATCCGCACGTGGATAGTGGGGTATGAACAAGTCAGGAGAATGCGTACTGCAGCACTCGCCACGCTTTGGACTGACATGGATGGTGGTGTGCTGCATCGGCTCGCATGCGATGCGCTGCGATGAGCGGGCAGTGGCACCGTGAAACTACACAAAAAGAAAAAAAACACAAAACTGTGCAGAGTTGGAATACTTTAAAATAACATGAATCTAATTACAAAATAGAAGCACAATAGTATATTACGCTGATCAGCTAATAGGTGGCCACTATTATAAAATCATATCACAGAAAAAGAAAAAAAAAAATCATAACACAATACACAATAAAATACAGATTAAATAAACCAATTAGTACAACATGATAATGCTTACGGTTATGTAAAGTGCCCTTCAAGCAGATGGTTGGTAGCATCTTTATATGGCAATTGATGCTAAAAAATTAATCTGATATGTAGCTTTGGTTAGTTATTTCTTGTTGCCAGAAAACATAAACAGTTCTTGTGGGTGCATAGGGATACCGACTTAACCTATTAACTTTTAACAAGCTTCTTAGAGTATTAAAGCAATTGTTGTTAGTGGTGAGCCATATGGTTTCCTTTGCTGAATGTTCATTTTAGAGTCCTGTCTGGCAAGACAGAGAAATAAGGAATTTGGTACTTACCGATAATTCCCTTTCACCGAATCAGCAGGAGACACTGCAGTCATTACATGTGGGGATAGAGTAGGTGTACTGGAGGAGTGGCACTTTAAGAAAACTTTACTGCTGCAGGCTCCTCCCTCCTCTATCCCCACCCAGACCCCAGTCTTAGAAAAACTGTGTCCGAGAGGAGAAGAGAGACCAGGGCCTGCCCGGTAGGGAACGGAGCTAAAACATAAACAGAGTTAGTAGACAATGCACATAACGTGAACATACTAACAAAACATAACACATAGGATTTTTGAAAAGACCCCTATGTACTAATAATAACTATGCAACAAACATTGCAACAATAGAAAGAACGTATCTTTCACACACACAAACCACACTAACATCATGGCAGGAGAACCAGTGCTGGGTGGGCGTGCAGTGTCTCCTGCTGATTCGGTGAAAGGGAATTATCGGTAAGTACCAAATTCCTTATTTCACCTACATGCAGCAGGAGCCACTGCAGTCATTACATGTGGGGATACATACCCAAGCTTTTAAGTCCGGGCGGGAGAGCTCTGGGGCTCCTGTAACACTGCCCTACTAAAAGCCGTAGCCGAGCTGGCGAAGGTATCAAACCGATAAAACTTTGCAAACGTGCTAGATCCCGACCAGGTAGCCGCTTTGCACACTTGTGTCAAGGAGACACCTCTCGCCATGGCCCAAGAAGTACTTACTGACCTCGTGGAGTGCGCTGACACTCCCGATGGTACCTTCTTTTGTGCATACAAGTAGGCTTCCCTAATTGTACAGCAAATCCATCTTGCCAAAGTCCTTTTTGTCGCAGGCCAACCTCTCTTAAGTGCATCGTAGAGCACAAAAAGGCTGTCAGATTTCCTTAGATGTTGGGTTCGCCTAACATAAACCTGTAAGGCTCTGACTACATCCAGAGAAGCATCTTCACCCTGAAGAACTGGTACAACAATAGGCTGGTTTACATGAAATGCAGAAACCACCTTAGGAAGGAAATTCCTGCTAGTACGTAGTTCAGCCCTGTCCCTGTAAAAGGTAAGGAAAGGAGACTTACACGATAGGGCTCCTAATTCAGAAACCCTACGTGCTGAGGCCAAAGCCAGCAGCATCACCGTCTTCCAAGTCAGAAATTTGAGATCCGAGGTGTCCAGTGGCTCAAAAACATCTGACTTCAAAAACTCTAGAACCACCACTAAATTCCATGGTTCCGTAGGAGCAGTGAACGGTGGTTGAAGTCGAAGTACTCCTTTAAAAAAGGTTTGTACCTCAGGAATCAGCGCTATCCTGCGATGGAAGAATACTGAGAGGGCTGAAACCTGGACCTTGAGAGAAGCAAGCTTCAAACCTGATGCAAGTCCCGCCTGCAGGAATTCAAGAAGTCTAGCCAGAGAAAAGATTGCCTTAGGCACCTTCCTAGCCTCGCACCAGCGGATGTATGACTTCCATATTCTATGGTAGTGAGACGCTGTTACATCCTTCCTTGCCTTAAGCATTGTAGGAATGACCGTTCCTGGTATACCTCTTCTCTTCAAAAGTTCGGCCTCAACCGCCACGCCGTCAAACGTAGACGAGGCAAGTTTTGGTAGACGAATGGACCTTGCTGCAGCAGGTCTTCTCGCAGCGGCAGGCGCCAAGGTTCCTCCACCATCAGGTCCCTGAGGTCGGAGTACCACGGACGCCTGGGCCAATCTGGAGCGATTAAGATGACTTCTGCTGCTCCCCTCTTTATCCGTTTGAGTACCTTTTGAAGTAACGGAATAGGAGGGAAGAGATATACCAGGTCGAAGTCCCAGGGAATGGAGAGGGCATCCACTGCCGCAGCCGCTGGATCCTGAGCCCTTGCACAATACTGGGGAAGTTTGTGATTCAGTCTGGATGCCATGAGATCTATCTGTGGCATCCCCCATCTCTGAACCAGCTGTTGGAAAACCTCCGGATGAAGACCCCACTCTCCCGGGTGGAGGTCCTGCCTGCTGAGGTAATCCGCCTCCCAATTTTCCACTCCTGGAATAAAGACTGCGGAGAAACCGGTGGTGTATGTTTCTGCCCAGGACAGAATCGGGCGGACTTCCCGCATGGCTGTCCTGCTCCTGGTGCCCCCTTGTCGGTTGATATAGGATACTGCCGTGATGTTGTCCGACTGTATCCTTACCGGCAAACCGACAAGAAGGGGGTGGGCCTGTGCCAGTGCCAACCTGATAGCCCGTAACTCCAAGATGTTTATGGGTAAGCGGGCTTCCTGGCTGGTCCAAAGACCCTGGAAGGTGCGACCCAGCGTGACCGCACCCCAACCCCGAAGGCTGGCATCTGTGGTCACCATAGTCCAGACCTGAGACTGGAAGGAGCGACCCTTGGTAAGGTTGGATGTATTCAGCCACCACTGAAGAGAGAGTCGAGCTTCCTTGGACAGAACAATGGTCTTGTGGATTTGAAGATGGGATCCCGACCATTGAGCTAGAAGATTGCCTTGAAAGGTCCTGGAATGAAACCTTCCGTAAGATAGGGCCTCGAAGGCTGCCACCATCAGGCCTAACAGCTTGGTGCACAAATGCACCGATACTCTGCGAGGCGTCAGGACCTGACGAACCCTCTGCTGGATGACTGTGACCTTGGATAATGGCAGAAAAACCCTTTCCTGGACAGTGTCGAACAACAGACCCAGAAACAATATCTTCTGTGTTGGTTCCAGCTGAGACTTTTTGAAATTCAGGATCCAACCATTCTGAACCAGGAAGTTGCAGGTAGTCCGGGCATCCTGTTGTAGTTTTTGTGGAGAGGATGCTTTCAGGAGAAGATCGTCCAGATAGGGCACAATCGTTATCCCCTGAATCCGAAGGGCTGATATCATGCAAGCCATAACCTTTGTGAAGGTTCTTGGAGCTGATGAAAGACCGAAAGGGAGTGCTCTGAACTGGTAATGCTGATTGCGAATCGCAAACCTGAGGAACCGATGGTGTGGTTCCCAAATCGGAATATGCAAATAGGCATCCTTTATGTCCAGTGATAAGAGAAACTCCCTTGGCTCCAGGCTTGCAATGACTGACCTTATAGATTCCATCTTGAACCTGTGGTACACGATGTAATCGTTGAGGTGCTTCAGATTGAGAATGGGCCTTACCGAACCGTCCGGCTTCGGTACTAGAAAAAGACTTGAGTAATAACCCAGCTTTTCCTGAGCTTTGGGGACAGGTATAATGACCCCTGCTTGTAAAAAACTTTGAATGGAGTTGACCAAAGCTGCTTGTGTTGTTACTAAAGCAGGTAGGCCTGTTGTAAAAAACCTGTTCGGCGGAGCCTGAACAAACTCCAGTTTGTACCCGTGTTCCACAATCTGAAGCACCCAACTGTCTCGACAGTGAGACCTCCAGACGTTCTCGAAGAGGGATAACCTTGCGCCCACCTTGGGATCCCCCAAATGGGCGGGAAGCCCGTCATGCCACAGGTTTGTCTGCAACCTTGGTTTCTGCACGACGGGTAGAGGTAACTGCGGTTGTGGCTCCTCTGCCACCTCTGCCTCTGCGTCCTCGAAAGGACGAAAAACCTCCCCTGGCACGTCCTCTGAATGAGGCGCCCCCTCTAAAAGCCCGAAAGGACGGTGTAAATTGTCTCTTCGGTGGGGGAGTGGCCGAAGGGAGGAAGGTAGACTTACCTCCGGTAGCTTGAGCAATGAGCTTGTCAAGCTCAGGCCCAAACAACATATCTCCCGCATAAGGCAAAGCTTCTACTGCCTTTTTTATGTCGGCCTCCGCCTGCCAAGATCTTAACCAGATAGTACGTCTGGCCAATACCGCTGAAGCTGAGATTTTAGCACCCAACTCAGCTACATCTGAAGCAGCTTCTCCTGTATAGACAGCTGCATCTTTAACATACAGAGCCAGCTGTAGCAGTTCGTCACGGGGCCTACCGCTCTGTAAACCCAACGCAAGCTCTTCAGACCATTTCTCCATGGCCTTACTGACCCAGGCTGAAGCTAAGGCTGGTCTGAGTAAGACCCCTGCCGTGGTATAAATAGTTTTTACCGTTGTCTCAAGACGGCGATCAGGGGCCTCCTTTAGAGCCACTGCCGCCGGAACTGGAAGCGTGGTCCGCTTGGAGAGCCTGGACAGCGAGACATCAGCTGGAGGCGGAGTCTCCCATTTTTCTCTAGATTCTTGAGAAAAAGGATAAAGTAACTTCATGCGCCTAGACAATTGGAATTTTCTGTCTGGCGTTTTCCATACATTTAAGAGAGGTCTGTCTAATTCAGCCGAATCAGGGAAGGTAACCTGCTGTTTTTGTGTCCGCCCAAATAAGGACAAAGGAACCGGAGTATCGTCCTCAACCAAATTAAGTGTGGTGCGAACAGCCTGAATCAGGCCCTCTACCCCCTGAGGATCATCACGCTGTAGCGCCTCATCCTGAATGAATTCAGGTTCATCTACCTGAAGCAGATCCACATCGTCCTCCCCATCAGTATCATTATCATCCTGTAATAGACCTATGGGAGATCTGGGACGCTTTTGTGAAGGCCGTGAAGGCCCAGCTACAGGGTTGGACCCAGAGGCCACAGATTGCATAAGCGTCTTAACCCAGGCTGGTTCAGTAGAACCCATAATGGACAGGTGAGCATGAAATCTCTCCCTGTCCTTCCTGGAAGCAGCTAATTCTGCAGCCAATCCAGCCAACACATTCTGTAGTAAAGGCTCAGAAGATTCTGACTGAGAAGACTGTGTCTGAGGTTCCACTTCCTGTGTGTGCTCTGCCTTATAGCAAGATTCACACAATGAAACACCCTTTATATGCTGGGTGAACTGCTCCTTACAGGTTTTACATGTAAAAACCTTAAGGGCAGCCTTGGAGGCAGCTTTTCCTGCCATACTGTCAGTGTATGAGATTAGTTATAAAATCACACACACACACACACAGACACAATATACAAGAATGCACAGACTTGTAAAGCAACAGATACTATTCCTAAAACAGCGGAGCTGAGCTAGGATAGGGAGGGGGAGCCTTCCGCCCTTGTATCAGAGATTATGCACAATCTCTGTAAACTGTGCACAAAAAATAATCCCCCAGTAACTTACAGACCTGCTCTGTAGTGGGTAAGGGGGGCGCTGGACTGCAGTGCGTGCGCTGGAGCGCTGTACACGATGTCCTCAGATCAGCCTTGCGGAGGTACAGCAATGGCGCCGGCAGCAGGGAGAGAGGAGAGAAAGAAAGGGCGTCTCTTGCTGACGTCACCTAAGCCCTCCCTCTCCCTCCGGCGCGTAGTTTTACTAGAGCGGAGCGCTGTGTACAGCCTCCGCTCTGATGCTGTCCCCACTGACGCTCCCCAAAATGGCGGCCGTCAGACTACAGGCTGCTGAATCATTGAGAACGGGTGCGCCCGCCCGTCTCAGGCCACATTTCGGCGCACAGCGCCGCTTACCTGCAGCGATGCTGCCTTCATCCCTGGAGCAGTGGCCAGGCCTTGGACCCGTAACGCGAGCCGCGTGCAGCTGCGGCGGGTCCCCGATGCGGTGGCACCGGTGGCCGGGTGCATAGAAGGCGCACTGCGGGCAGTGGCGACCAGCACCCCTCCAGGTCCCTCGGAGCAGGCAGACCCTGCGGAGGAGTCTGCCTGTGATCAGCAGTCAAAATAAAAATATTTTCAAAAGAAAAAGGTAAAAATAAAAGTAAAAAAGACCTAACTCCCTGAGGAGAATAGGCCCAGAGAACCTACTCCTCCGGGCACTTTTTCTAAGACTGGGGTCTGGGTGGGGATAGAGGAGGGAGGAGCCTGCAGCAGTAAAGTTTTCTTAAAGTGCCACTCCTCCAGTACACCTACTCTATCCCCACATGTAATGACTGCAGTGGCTCCTGCTGCATGTAGGTGAAATAAAAAAAGTACCTTGCAACCTTTAGAAGGATATTCTCTTGTGCCTTCCAGTTGCTGAAGCTGAATGTCTGTAGGGCAACTTTATCCAGAGTGAAACACCAATGAGGTTGGATTATTGAAGATTATAATCCTGAAATGCATATAATAGATGGATGCCTGGGTCTCTTACGCATTTCCCTACCTGCTGTTAGCCTCAGTGGCTTCTTCAGAGAGAGTGTGTACAGTGCATAAGAGACACAGAACGTTCAGCAAAATTAACCATAAGGCTTACTATGAACAGCAATTGCCTTAACCTATTAACTTTTAACAAGCTTCTTAGAGGATTAAGCCGGTATCCCTATGCACCCATATGAATTGCTTATATCTTTTGGCAATGAAAAACAACTAACCATAAGCTTATAATCATAGAGTTTTTTTTTTTTTTTGCATGAATTGCCATATAAAGACGCTACCAACTATCTGCTTGAAGGGCACTTTACATAACATTAAGCATTATCATGTTGTACTAATTTATTTTATCTGTGTTTTATTGTGTATTGTGTTATGATTTTAGAGTGGCCACCTATTAGCAGATCAGCGTATTATACTATTGTGCTTCTATTTAGTAATTAAAGTCATATTATTTTAAAGTATTCCAGCTCTGCGCATATTTTTTTTGTTTTCTTTCTGTCTTTTCCTTCCATTGTGGCACTGAGCATGCCCTAAACAAGACAGCAGCACCGTTAGGAATACGGTTATTTATTTGATCAACTTATTTATTTTTATTTAATATTCTCGCCATATTCATATAGCGCTGGTCTTCTGTTCTTTGAAACTATACAAGTACCCAAAATTGCATTGCATGCAATGCGATCAGCAGGCAGCCTGGAATAGGTGGAGGCTGTTGGGACAGAGCAGTTGTGGCACTAGGAGGACCAGAAACTCACTCACTCTACAAAAGGAGTTGCTTAGTTCTAAAGGTGTGTTTTGATTTGGCCTTTGCTTTCCATTCAATCTACACTTTTGCATTCGATATCGAATTCGATTTGCATTCAAGGCACACTGCACACATTTAAATTTACTCGATTGAATTCGATACTTCCTTGTCTGCATTTTCTTTTCGATGTACAAAAAACCGGGAGCGTGCATCAAATCGAATGCAGATCGAAAGAGTCTTAAAATACCCGTTCGATTTCAAAATTGAAGCATGTATACACCCCTTAAGAGTGGTCCAATCTTCTGCTCCAAATCTACATGTGCTTTCACCCATGATGATCACCTAAACCTCAATTTAGAATTCTGGCTTTTTATTCTTTTTACTTTACATGAAGTCAATATGTGCATTTCCAAACTCTAGGTCTTGTTTTTTTGCTTTGTAACTGAACCCTAGAGATATTTTCTCAATAAATGTAACAAATTTCTCAGCATTATCGCTGTGCTCTATGACATCACATGCCTGAGGCGGCCCATGCTATATATGCGTAATAACTGTTAAAGTGTGATATAAGTATCTGGCGATCACAAGAGCGCTATTACAATACTCTTCTTGATGGCAGCGAGTGCCCACTTGTTTCAGGTTTGGGTATCTGAGCAACAGCTTTGGCGTGGGACTGTAAGGGCGTATCCAATAATCCGTGAAAACCTGCTTTTGCTCCCCACACACCCACATTTTCACCAGTAGCATAAAACCTTGATACAATCATTTGCCTGTGGAAATTTTCCATATGCTTTATTGCAAATTTCATTTCACCTACTCTGAGCAGGCGTAACTAGTGCAAAAGCCCTATTTTAACGTACAAATGTAGGAATTTGGGCCAGAACCTCTGAGAAACCCATCGTAAGGACATTGTACTCACTTTGACGCACCTTAAAATGACCCAAATATATACTTATACCTATTTTTATGTACTCCAGATTAAATGAGAGCATGTAAATGATAGTTTAGCATTTTCACTGGTTTTGAATGCATTATTATGAATTATTACATGGATCCGGTTTTCATGATTTTTTTTTAGTATAGGTTAAAAAACGGGAGCGCACATTATGGTGAAAAGCCATTTTTTCCACTTTTGTAGGAGATATCAGCATAAAGTTTGTGTGGGAAAATTTTCCACATTTCTGCAGCTAATCGAATACCCGGCTTTATGTGTATTGCTACTGCAGGTGCTCAGACACAGTGGTAAAATTTGCTAAAATGGGAGTTCTTTTGAAGATGGGATGTAGCCCATATCAACCAATCAAATTGAGGGTAATTTAGAGCAAAGAGCAGTGGTTCCCAAACTTTTTTGAATCACGGCACCATAGAGCATCAAAATATTTTCAAGGCACCCCTAGGCCAAATGCTTCTTATCGAGAAATTCAGAATTTTTTTTTTTAAATTAAGTGCATTGTGTGTAAATGTCACAGTTATCTGGTGAGGGACAGGATTTGCTTCTGTTTGTCCACATATATTATGATTGGCAGCCACAAGCACTGGTTTTGCCTGGTACATTGACCATAAATAATATGAATTGATCTTGGTCCACCAACCCAAGGCACCCTGCAAGTGTCCTGAGGCACCCCAGGGTGCCTAGGCACACAGTTTGGGAACCACTGGCATAGAGAACAGCAAAAAAAACCCCATAAAAACAAAGTAACCTTGCACCTTGGCAAAAATGTATTGTCTAGGTGCACAGTTATCGGCTCATACTATGCTCCCATACCAGAAATCAGGCCCATTGTCATGATACAAGTTAATTTAAGCCACATTCAAAGCATCAGCGTGACTCCTCAAGTGAGCATTAAATGTTCTCTTCTTGGTAAAACACTTGCTGCATTCAGTGCATTTGAATCGTTTCACTTTGTGATTCCTCTGATGTCTAAATAGATTTGCTTTAAGGGTATAACACTTGCCGCACTCATTACATTTAAATGGCTTTGCTCCTGTGTGGGTCTTCTGATGTCTAAGCATATTTGACCTTTCTGAAAAACACATGCTGCATTGAGAACATGTAAATGGTTTTTCTCTTGTGTGAACTCTCTCATGACTAATAAGCTGTTGCTTTCTGATAAAACACATGTTGCATTCAGAGCATGTAAATGGTTTCTCTCCTGTGTGAATCATCTGATGTCTCTGCAGCTGGTACTTCTGGGCAAAACACCTGTTACATTCAGAGCATTTAAATGCTTTCTCTCCTGTGTGCCTCCTCTGATGTACAGAAAGTTGTTGCTTCTCTGAGAAACATTTTCCACATTCAGCGCATTCAAATGGCTTCTCTCCTGTGTGAATCCTCCGATGAGTAATAAGATGCGATACCTGTGCAAAACCCTTGCTACATTCAGAACATGCAAATGGTTTCACTCCTGTGTGACTCCTCTCATGTATATCAAGTTGCGGCTTTCTAGTATAGCACTTGCTACATTCAGAGCATGCAAACGGTTTCTCTCCTGTGTGACTCATCTGATGTATAATAAGTTCATGCTTTCTGTTAAAACGCCTACTGCATTCAGAGCATTTAAAGGGGTTCTCTCCTGTGTGAGTCATCCGATGTCTGTCAAGACTCAACTTCCGGGTAAAACACTTGCTGCATTCAGAGCAAGTGAACAGTTTCTCTCCTGTGTGAATCCTCTGATGTAGGAGAAGTTGTGATTTGAATACAAAGCGTATATCACACTCTGAGCACGGATGTTTCTTCTCTCTTTTAATACGCATTTCTTAGATTAGCAACAACTTAGTTATAGAAGGTTTCGCCTACCCTCCAAATTAAAGTAGCTTTTGTGAACCCTCCAGAGGCTTAACAAATGATGTCTTTATAGTTGGCTTGATCAGAGAACAAATTTTCCTTTCACAATTCACCTGCAAAAACAAATATTTTTTTTTTAACATTTAAACTCCTGATGATAACAGATGCAAACCTAACTTTATGATAGAAATGTTATATTATATAATATCCCTTTAACACTAGACAAGCCGGGTCGCACCTGGGATTTTGTGCCCGGGTGTGAACTGGCTTGCTGACCGTTTCCCACTTGTCTCACGACCCGGCATAAAGCCAGACGGGTGACGTAATCGGGAGGCGGTTCGGGCTGGCTTTGGGAGATACTTATGTAGTATCTGGGTGTCCGATTTAGAAATCGGGTCGGATCGGTAGCATCGCATGTCCCGATTTTTCTATAGGATTCAATGTTAAAATGGTCTGAGTCCATTTTAACATAGAATTCAATGGGAAAAAGGGGTCCTTTTCCTTTCCCCACTATCCAAGTGGGCATGGAGTTGGATATAAACCTGTAGCGAGCCACCGAAGAGTGGCGAGACCCGCGAGGGGACACAGAATACTTTAAGAAATCTGCGTCCGCTCTCCATGCTTCGGGCTCGGTGGCTCGCTACGCTTGCCACAGGTTTATATCCAACTTCATGCCCACTTGGATAGTGGGGAAATGAACAGGACCTTAATAACATTGAATCCTATGCAAAATTGCATCGCATGCGATATCGGATGCGATTTTCCCGAAAATCGCGTTGAATCGCATCTGATTGTATGCCTTAAGGTAAGGCATACAATCAGAAAAATCGGTAGCCCAGATACTACATAAGTACTGATAAGGACCCCTCCCAGCAGCATCTTTACATTGCAGTGTACAGGACCCAGGTCGCATTAAAAAAAGGAGTTACCAGTTTCCACTGCCCCTGGACCCGGGAGCGTCCCAGGTCCAACCCAGGTAACGACCTGGGTTGGAGTCCAAAGATTTTGCATTTCCACTGGCAAAAAACCCGGGTTGATGCTCGTTCCCAAGCAATGACCCGGGTTATTTTTGCTAGTAGCAAAGAGGTATAAGTAACATGGTGTATATGCTAATATGACACAGTGGGCAGTATGTACTTCGCATCGGGCGATACACACAACCACCCATCACATACATTTAACAAATGCGAGGTACATCAAAAGGAAAAGCCTCCCTATAAAAGTTGTCCTTTGCAATATCTGGACTTCCTGGTTGTGGCATAGTGAGTCCATCTTCACATGCATGGGCCAAAGGGAGTTCTGGCCGCTGGGGGATCCAAATCAGATCACTCTTAGGGGAAAATGCTGAAAGAAGTCCATATGCTGCTATAGGGTAATGGCAGCAAAACCTGGGGCTACCCACCACACCAACACCCCAGGTTCCTGGGCTTAGTACATACGGGAAATATGGTCAAAGTCTGAATATGCTGCTCTAAAAAGGTAATATCACCAAAACCTGGCACTATCCACAACATCAATGCACCATTTTGTCTGGGCTTAGTACATAAGGAAAATGTGGTCAAAGTCTGAAAGTAGCAATTCAGGGTTTTGGCCAAATTTTCCCTTTATGTTTATATATTAATGTAGGTTTCCAAACTGTTGGGCTTCCATTTCCAATGAGATGTGCATTACAGAAATATCTGCCTACAGTAGATACAATCTATACAGTAGAATTGGTTGTAGATAAAAATAGGATTTTAATTACCTACCTGTAAATCCTTTTCTTGTAGTCCATATGGGATACTGTGGTCTCAATATGATGGGAAATAGAGGGTCCGCCACAGGTGACAGGCACATACAAAATCTTCAGCAGGGTGTACTGGCTCCTCCCCTCTATATCCTCACCCACAAAAAAGTTAAGGTAAAACTGTGCCCGAAGGAGGATGAACATACTTGATAAAAGAATGTGTGAGATGTAATAAGTGGCGAGTTTCATACAAGCACACCTCAACAACCATAACCAGGAGGACTGGAAACATAACATGTTGTTATTTTTATTTGCTTTTAACTGTAGTCAAAATGGTGACAAAAAAAAAGACAAAATAACTACAACCAGATAATTGAGAAAATGTTGCAAAAAAGACTGCACAGAGGATTTACCGGAAGGTAATTAAAGTCCTATTTTCTCTATCATCCATACGGGATACTGGGGTCTCAATACGATGGGGATGTCCCAGAGTTTCCAGAATAGGCGGGAATGTGTGGAGACTTCTGCAGCACCGCCTGCCCAAACTGAGCATCTTCTTTGGCCAGAGCGTCAAACTTGTATAAGTTTACAAATTTATGTTGTCCTGACCGCGCTCTTGTTGAATGAGCAGTCACCAAATCAGGAACAGTCAAGAAAACTGCAACATAAGCTTGTTGTATCGTTCGAATCAAACGGCCAATGGACTGCTTAGAAGCAAGACAAACCTTCTTTTGCGCATCATAAAGCACAAAGAAACCACGTCTTGCGAAACTGAGCCTACCCTTTTGACATATGCTTTCAGCGATTCCAGGATGAGCAGTGCTAGACAGAACCACAATAGGCTGGTTGAGGTGGAACGCCGATACCACCAACAGCAGAAACTGTTGTCTCGCTCTAAGCTCCTCCCTGTCTTAATTAAAGACGAGATACAGGCTTTTACACGACAATACTTCTAATTCTGACACGCCCCCAGCAGAGGCTAGGGCCAACAACACTACAGTCTTCCATGTGAGGTACTTTACCTCAGTCGTTTCCAGAGGCTGAAACCATGAGGACTGCAGAAAAGTGAACACTACAGCCAGGTCCCAGGGTGCCGTAGGCGGCACAAAGTAAGGCTATATACGGAGAACACCTTGGAGAAATGTCTGAACTTCAGGCATAACTGCCAACATCTTCTGGAAGAAAACAGACAAAGCCAAAATCTGAACCTTTAAAGAACCCAGGCCCAAATTCAGACCAGCCTACAAAAACTGCAGGAAACAGTCCAGCTTATCAGCAGGTGGAAATGTCTCACACACCAGGCAACATATAATCTCCATATATGGTGATAATGTGACGCCATCACCAGCTTCCTAGCTTGGGTCGTTGTGGAAATCACTGAGGCATGAAGGCCCTTCTGTGCTAGAATCTGCCAATCAACCTCCAAGCCGTTAAACAAAGCAACCCTAAGTCCTGGTAGACTAATGGGCCTTGCAGGAGTAGATCTTTTCTGGGATCCTCGACTATTATGGCCTATAGATCCACATACCACACCCTTCAAGGCCAGTCTTGTGCCACCAGTATCGCCTCCACTCCTTGGCTTCCAATAATTTTTAGCACCCTTGCGAGTAAGGGAATCAGAGGGAACAGATACACTAATCAGTACGACCAGCGTGCCATCAGGGCAGTCACCGACCGACTGTGGATCCCTGGTCCTTGAACAGTATCTGGTGAGTTTTTTGTTGAGCCTGGACGCCATCAAGTCTATCTATGGAGTTCCCCACAGATCTACAATCTGAGCAAACACCTGGGGGTTCAGGCCCCACTCCCAGGGATGGAGGTTGTGTTGACTGAGGAAATCCACTTCCCAGTTGTCCACTCCTGGGATAAATATGGCAGAGATCGCCCTTGCGTGCTGTTCTGCCCACAAGAGAATCTTGGACACTCTGCTCTTCTTTCCTCCTTGATGGTTTATATGTACAACAGTCGTTGCGTTGTCCGACTGTACCTACACAGCTTGGTCCTGGAGCAATGGATAGGCTTGCAGCAGAGCATTGTACACTGCTCCCAACTTAAAATGTTGATGTGTAATGGAGTTTCCCACGAGTTCCACTGAACCCCTTGCACCACTGCCCTCCAGCCCATTACGTTGGTGTCCGTCGTGAGTAGTCCTGAATACCATAACTCCGGCCCGCCGTCAGGTTGGGGGACTGAAGCCACCACTGGATTGACAGCTGTATCTTCTTGTGCAAGTGGAGGTGAGACCCTGACCACTTGCTCAAGAAGTACAGTTGAAAGGTTCTAGAATGGAACCTTCCATATTGAATAGCCTCGAACGAGGCCACCATCTTGCCCAGTAATCTGATACACAGATGGACCGATATATTTTGATCAGAGCAAGAACTTCCTTGACTAACCAGTGAAGTGCCACCACCTTGTCCACAGGAAGGAATGCCTTTTGTTCCACAATGTCCAGGATCATTCCCTGGAACAGGATACGTCACACCGTACCAACAAGGACTTTGGCAAATTCAGAATCTAGCTGTGACGTGACAGCACCTACATAGTGAGATTTATTGCTTGCAACAGTGTCTCCTCCAACTGAGCTTTTATGAGTAGGTCATCCAGATACGGGACAATGTTGATCCCGTGTTCTGAGCAGGAACATCATCTCCGCCATCACCTTTGTGAAGATACACAGACCGAAGTGTAGGGCCTGGAATTGGTAATACTATACAAAAAAAACTTTGATCTGTAACTGGCGCTATATCGAGTTTGCAGCTGGATCAGTTTCCCCGGAGACCATCAATCCTCCAAACAGATAGATTCAAGCAAGGGTAGGTGGGAAACAACCAGCGCAGAAGAATGAAACTTGCTGTGTGCAGGAGAAATGGGACGCAGGTGTATCACTTGGTGGACAATTAAGACCACACTGTGTGGTCTTAATTGCTGGAATTGGTAATGTTCATCTAGTAGGGTGAATATTTTGGTATGACTGGTGAGGAGGCCAAATAGGAATGCGAAGGTAGGTATCCTTTACATCTACAGAAGCAAGAAATTCCGCCTTTTCCAAACCTGCTATCACCAAATTCAGGATGGAATCAGAGAGCGAACACCTTCAGGTAAGGGTTCAAGACCAGGTTCAAGATCGAGTTTACTGAACCATCTGGTTTGGGTAATACAAACAGGTTTGAGTAATACCCCAGACCTCATTCCTGTAGAGGCATGGGCACAATCACATGGGACTGGACCAAATTTTTAATTGCCCGTTAAAAGAATCACCTGATCCTCCTCTGCTGCTGGGAGACCAGACCAGAAGTATCTCTGGGATGGAGGCCTGTTGAACTCCAGTTTGTAACCTTGAGAAATAAGATCCCTGACCTAGGAATCTAGGCACGAGGCTTCCAGTCTGACTGAAGTGTAACAGCCAATCCCCCACCTCAAGTGTGTCTCGGTGTGGGTGAACGCCATCATGCTGAGGCTTTTGGAGGAGCTGATTTGAAGTTACAGTCCTGAGCTCCCGATGCTGTAGCCTTCCTGAACCATGCGTGCCTCTGTTGGCATTGGAAGCGCCTCTGGCCTTAGACCGCAATCTATTAGACCGAAAGAACTGTTGGCTATTTCCCGAAAAAACACAATCAAACCTATGTGGTTCCAGGTGGGAGAAAGGTTCATTTACCCGCCATAGCTTTCGAAATCATATCATCCAGCTCACTACCAATGAGCCTATCACCTGAATAGGGAATACACTGCATTTCGAGTCTACATCTGCAACCCATTGATGCAGCCAGAGACCTGCGGGACGACACTGCCATAGCAGAATTAAGTGCATTAATAGCACCCAGCTCCTTCTGTGCTTCACAGAGCACCTTGGCAGTGTCCTGTATGTGTCGCAGTTTTTCCCCAACTTGTGCCACAGGTATATCCCCCAATATGCCCTCTTGTATCTGGGATGCCCCGGTGTAGATGGACTTAGCCATCCAGCAACTAGCCAGGACTTGTCATTGGGTTGGACCAGTGGCCATATACATAGACTTAAGTGTGTTCTCAAGGTTTTCATCTGCCCCATCCTTCAGTGTGGATGTCCCAGGGACTGGAAGCATCACCTTATTGGACAGACGTGAGACGGTCATCCACCAATGGCGGATCCTCCCACACTTTTCTACCTGAGGGGTCGAAAGGGATGGTAGCCATAAACCATTTGGAAACTTGAACACTTTTAGGGTTTTCCATGCAGCCTTCAATGTGCTGCTGACCCATGAAGGCTCCTGTAACTCCCCCTGAGAAACACCACTGAGTTGTGTGCACTGCTCACAAGTGACTTGTGAAGTCGATGCAGGGGAGAATTTTGCACTGCAATCCATGCAAGTCAGTTTTCTCACCATTTTAGTGGAAACTGTAATCCACACACACACAGAATATATAAGCAAGTGTGAAAGTATATAATAAAACTATAGGTAGCTATATATAGGTGTAGTGTGCTTAACAAGCATGTAGAGTGTGGACTCAGATACTTTTGGGGACCAGTACACCCATAACCCGGGGCCCCAGATTGAGGAGATAGACAGACATACACACACACACACACACACACACACACAATATGCTGGCACTCCAAGAATCGTAGCAGCTAGGTCCAATGCACTTTAACAAATAACCACATCCAGAAGGAAGGAAGGCACTAAAAAAACCATTTTGTAAACATGGATCATTATATTGAGGAATCAAGTACTTTCAGGAACTCCGCCCCGCCGCGTGTTCACACTGTATTGTTTGTAATATTTGATATTGTACCCTGAGGATGGGGCGGAGTCCCCGAAAGTACTCGGTACCTCAAAACAATAATACATGTTTACAAATTGGTTTCGGAGTACCTTCCTTCTGGAGAGATAAAGATATATCTATTATAATAGGGCCAACACCACTCAAATAGCATTACTCAGCACTTTTCAATCGCTGTCTCTGCTGCAAGGATCTCCCTTCACCAACCACATTGCTGAGGAGTGCCCTGTGATGTGTAATGGCGATTTGCCTGCATGCAGAGAAGCATGAATTTGAAAAATGCGTCCACAGAGCTCTGGTCCCAAAAAGGCACTGGAGCTGAAAAATTTATTTATCCTGGCTCTTCTGATATAAAGCAGTTTTAAACTTTGTGATATACCCTGGTGGTCCAGTAAGCCTGGGGACCCCTCTAAAGTGGCCCCCGGGTAATACTCACCACTGAGGTCTTCAATAAAATGCCAAGAGTGTGCGGCATGCTGGAAGTGAACTCGCTGCAGTGCAATGCCCGCAGTGACACACTCAGGACAGTGGTCCTGCAGCAGGAAACAGCTCTGCACCTGAAGAGGCAGGCGGATGGCCCTACCCCTGGCTCCCATGAAGCAGGAATGCTGTTTAGTCCCACACAGCAAACCCAAAATAATAACAAAGTAAACTGAAGAAAAATGGCTTGTGGGTGGGGACGTAGAGGGGAGGAGCAAGTACACCCTGCTGAAGATTTTGTATGTGCCTGTCTCCTGCGGAGGACCCTCTATTCCCCATCGTATTGAGACCCCAGTATCCCATATGGATGATAGAGAAATTAGAAAAATGTCATCACATTGGAAGGGTATGGGTCATTGGGTCGACAGCAGTTAGGTCAAAAGGTCAATAAATTTAACAATATTAGTCAACAGGCAAAAGTTAAACACATGAAAAAGGTTGGCATTCATTATTTTGGCATGGTCAAAAGGTTGACAACCAACAGGTCGACATGGGAAAGGTAGCTATGAAAATGTTTAAAAGGAAGTTTTTTATTTTTTTTTTGTCTATCGACATGGACACCATATAAGTGTACCGCTTTGCTCGCCATGCTTGTGCACAGTGCCTCAAAACATTCAGCAGACTTACTGTTATATTCTCACTGTATGGCCACTTGGACACCACCTTTTCAAAGAAAAAAAAAAAAACACATGGAAAACTCATATTGACCTTTTTCATGTCAACCTATTGCCCATGCTTACCTAATACATGTTGACCTTTAGTATTAACTCTAGGATTTTTTTTTTAGGGTAGGGTGCTGCCCACCGAGTGGGCACAACCCCAATTCCCCACCAGTAGGCCAGAATTAGATGCAGCAGCTGCTGATCTGTCTCCCCCAGGGCTGTGATCCAGGCTGACGCAGTCGGTGTGTGTCCTGACTTGGGCCATTACACAGGGTTGGGTGTAAGAGCCGTGGCAAAAAGTCCTGCCTGCATGGCACCTGGAAGAGCTGATAACGCAGCAGGGGATGGGAAGAGGCTAGATCAGCTGACACACTGCTCTCAGCAGATGAGGCGAGTGGCACGTTAGCACATACTGCTCTTCCAACCGCATCCCGCCCCTGCTTCACTGAAAGGCCGCTCACCACCTCTGTTGAGAGCGACTAAGCTCTTCTCCAGCCTCGTCCCGTCGTTCTCGGCTTGTCAGCGTGGCGGGTGCCGGCTGATGCTCCAATATTTGGGTTCCAGACAGTCAGTATCCCGACTGCCGGTGCTCCAACAGGGGGATCCCGACTCACAGGGGCTATTCTCCTTTGTGGGGTTCCACGACCCAGTGATCGCGAAAACCCGCCAAGAAAGTGGGTCCTGGGACCCTTCACTTCTGAAAAATGGGGTCCTAGCTTAACTTTTCTGGGTCCCAATGGAGTGAAGGTTAATAATCTAAAAACTTAAACATTTAAGGCCAATATGAATCTTTTGCTGGGCTATAGGTTTCATTGTGTCATCTATAGCAGTGGTTCTCCAAACATAATAAAAATAAAATAAAAAAAAAAGACCTTAATAAAAAATTCTTAATAAATGTAAAAAAATTAAAATAAACCCTGCATGGGAGGCATATTGCACACATACACATAGACCACCGGTAATACATACATACATACTATATCACAAAGACTTCTTTCCTTCAATAAAATGCAGTCCAATGAATAGCTACTGCCCCCACATCCCCTCCCTGCCAGGACCCCGGAGACACACTGACCTATGAATTGCGGCAGTTGTCCCTGAACACTCCGGGGCTGTGCGATGCGCTGCAGCTCCCTCTACATTCAGACAGTGTTCAGCTGCCTGTGCCCCCATGCTCTGCCCCTGTGTAGGAGCTTGGTCTGTCATCTTTTAAACCTGGCCGGGAACTCACAACAATGGCTGTGAGTTCCCGGCCAGCAGTCTAACAATACTCACCTTCCCCACGAGGCCGGTGCAGTCTCCTCCTCATATGTTTGTCTGCCCGGCGCCTTGCAACATCCCTCCCTGGCACATTAAGTGCACGCGCGCCAGTCGGGGCAGAGCACGTCCCATGGGACGCAAGCATATTTCAGAAATGAGTCCCTAGGATGGGTAAAATACACGCTACAGCGCCTACGTGCGAACCCTGTGACCCTCCGTAGAGGGAGAATAGAACCTGTCGTGAGCACAGCGAGCCCACAAGGGGCTTCTTTGTGCTCGCGCCCCAGATCCTGAAGTCGGGATCCCCACTGTCGATGCCCCATACCACACCAAGCATGGCAGGGGGGGGCGGCAGGATGCATATTAAGACATTCTAAAGGGCCAGGGCGGATTAAGAAGTTAAAAAAACAGGCAGGGCGCAGCGCTGTGCAAAAATGACCTAAAGTGAACACTAACCTTTATCATGTGTCAACCTATTTGACTGCCGACCAATAGTGACTGTCAACCTAATTGCTTTCGACCGTATCATCATTGGAATGTAATGATAGTATAATTCTGACCCCTTTCCCCATGTTACGGATGCAGAAAAGAGTCAAGGGACTGTAGCAGACATGGTGATGGGATGGGAGAGATGGGGAGAAAGGGTCAGTGCAGTGGAAAGGGGAATGGAAAGGAAGAGAGAAGATAAAAGAGGTAAAGTCCTAAATTCCTATTTATGAGAGTCTGTACACTTGAATATATTTATATGTCTACATTATTTTTTATTTATAGGCTACTGTATGGTTGTTTGTATATTTGTAAACTCCTGGTAGGAAGAAGTATATTATGTAAAATTGAAGCCATATTTTTGGAACTATGACACACACATTATAGTATTAAATATCAAACACTGAGATTATTTTTAAGCATCTAAATATGTATATTTAGGATCCCTATAATGCTGCCAAAGCAAAGATGACTGCGTTCCACTATAAAAAGGTTGGAACGCAAAAATATTTTCAGGTAGTCCGCCCATGGCAAAGTGTATATATAACATTATGCCAGATAAGTTATTTACAAAGACCGTTAAAACATAAATAATGTAATAAGTTTTCAATAAAGGTAAGACACATTCCACCAGTGAAAAGCACTACTGCTCTAATATATGCCGGCAAAATGGCGGTGCGTTCCACCGCGGCTCAGATGGAACGCAAACCGCAAGTATTATTCTCTTGTCTTCATGAAAAAATGGCGGTGCGTTCCACCACGGCTTAGATGGAATGCAAACCGCGAATATTATTCTCTGGTCTTCCTGACAATATGGCGATGCATTCCACCTCATTTTTTGGTGGAACGCAAACTGCCAATTACATAAAATTAAGGGAATATAACAAGAAATTTTCTGCGCTTCACCCCTAATGGATTAAAGAAACTGAGGATATGTGTTGGTTTAATAAACCTTTTTATTGATACACATATAAAGTTCAAAGTAATAGTGCGGGTAGTTCTGGAGGATAATTCTCCTAAAGTCTGGGTCACGCTAGTGGGTCCCCTTGTGGTCTGCTGCCAATGGGTAAGGGGGGGGGCGCCGTCTCCAGTCACTCACTGTACTTCTTACACTGTGAAAAAGCTCTCTGACTCCGTCAGATGCTGGTGGTAGGTAGTCTGGACGGTAGTCAGTCTGCCTTTCTGGGTGCGAGTGCGTCAGTCAGTCAGTGGGAGGTCTTAACCGATGGTGGCAGTGGGTTGAAAGTATCTATGGTCCAGCGTCTGGGTGTTAGGATCGCTGGACGGAGGGATAAGAGGATGACAAGCCTGGCGGGGGCAGATGTTGAGTACGTTGGTGGGTGGTGAGAAAACAGCACTGTTTTCTCACCACCCACCAACGTACTCAACATCTGCCCCCGCCAGGCTTGTCATCCTCTTATCCCTCCGTCCAGCGATCCTAACACCCAGACGCTGGACCATAGATACTTTCAACCCACTGCCACCATCGGTTAAGACCTCCCACTGACTGACGCACTCGCACCCAGAAAGGCAGACTGACTACCGTCCAGACTACCTACCACCAGCATCTGACGGAGTCAGAGAGCTTTTTCACAGTGTAAGAAGTACAGTGAGTGACTGGAGACGGCGCCCCCCCCCTTACCCATTGGCAGCAGACCACAAGGGGACCCACTAGCGTGACCCAGACTTTAGGAGAATTATCCTCCAGAACTACCCGCACTATTACTTTGAACTTTATATGTGTATCAATAAAAAGGTTTATTAAACCAACACATATCCTCAGTTTCTTTAATCCATTAGGGGTGAAGCGCAGAAAATTTCTTGTTATATTGCCAAACTTCACAGGCCGATCACCTGTTCCTTTCTAGCAGCTAACCCCGCACCAACGCACTTAGTGCGCAGTCTCACAAAACCACATCTATAAAATTAAGGAATCCTACTATCTTTAATCTATGGGGCTACTCTGGGAGTTGCCGAGTACCTTACTCTAACACTGAGGATTTGTATATTTCATCTTAATAAAGTCTGTTTGAGCACTATTATTCCAGTTAAATTGCATTATGGGGCATTTTTTCCACTCAGTGATTATAACCTTTTTAAAAAAAAAAAAAAAAAAAAACAACCTTTCTAAATAACTTTTTTCTGAACTAACATATATGGTTTATTAAGATATTCCACATATTCACATTTAATACTATTGGATATAAACACTTTGAAATTAGTTTAAATAAATGTAATTAATCTAAAAAGGAAGTGATGTCACAGGTAGTTCCCTATAATTCATAGATAGATCGATAGAAGCCAGGTCCAGTATTCTTTCACTTGCTGGCTGGACTCCTAGGTAAACACATATCTCCCATTCACAGGGTATAGACTTTATTTCACTTGAACCTTTGGCTTCAATTAAGACTAATATTGAACTCAGTGGAATAATTCCTAGCTGAAAACCGTATTTTATAATCTGGTGACTATATACGAATTATATTGCCACAGAGTTTTTTGCTGGATATTCCCTAAACTAAAACTAATTAGGTATGTGATTATTATCTTTTTCTGTGAGGGATTCTTAAACTGGGTACACATCTATACAATCCCTGTTTTCTTGCGACCGTTCAACCGACCATAGACGCGACCAAGACCTTTTTACAGGTCCTTTCATATACAGGGCTTTATATCATTGTTGAACTAAATAATGTATTCTCCTTTAATAGGAATCTAACCTTGCTGCTATCTACTAGGCTTCCTTCTAAGGAAATTTAAAGTTATACACATTCAAATCGAAAGAAGTTATGTGTTCATAAAAATTAACCACTTGAGTGGTATGCCCGGGCTCAGCTGCGCTGCCGCAGTGGGCTATCCCGGAAAATTTCTGGGTATACCACTATGTAGTAGGTGCGCGCCAGTAGTGCCTCCAGCTGAGCACCACATTTATTGCCCCCCCCCCCAGCTCCCTCTGCTCCAGTGTACCCGGCGATCGTGCGCCGGAGCTCCCACGCTGCCAAATGCCATACTGCAGTGACGTAGGCAGCAATCTCGGGGATGTTTGGAGGGACTCGGAGTTCAGGCACCAGAGTCATCCCGAGCCACTGCAAAACGTCCCCGAGCCTGCCGCCTGTGTGATGACTGACAGACGGCTGGGGCAGCGGCAGCAGGGGAGCTCCAGCGGACGGCTTCCTATGATCTGTGGTGGGTTTTGCTGGGGCAGGAAAAAACCTGCCCTGGTAGGTTTGCCCTGTCCCAGCAAAACCCACCACTCAAAGGGTTAATTAGGTAAAAATATAAGAAAACTTAAAAATGTTTACTAAATTCCACTTGTACAAATCCATTAGGTTTCTTTCTTAAGAATTCAATCATCTATCAGAAGAATCCAATCTGGAGTTAGACACTGAAATATGTATTCATTAGATTCTCTATTTCCTGACCCTGATGTACATTAATAATTCATATAAAGGTATGTGCCTTCAAATCATCTATAAAGAACCATTACAAAAGGTCAATGAATGAACCTGTACTGGTTCTTGCAGAAAATTTGTTCGGTTTTACTCCCTCCCTCTGTCTGTCTGTGTATTGTACTTTTTGTAATTTTATGTAAATATTATATTTCATTATTCATTGATCTTAATGAGTATATTCCCTAATTTTTTATGTGAATTTGTAATGTCCAAAATATGGTTCTTTATCAATGTATACTGCATTTTTGTAGATCGTGAACCCCTGATGAAGTCTGGTCACTGTTTTGAAAATAAAAACTTCAAGTGTATTTATTTTAATTGTTATATGGACATTACCTGTTGGGGGCTCTGATGACACTATTGTTGGTGTGTTAGGGTGTTTTCAGTTCCAACTAGTAGGGGACCGAGTGTCACAGACCACTTAATTAGTATTCTAATAGCACAATGTTTTTGTGGAAATATATATATATATATATATATATATATATATATATATATATATATATATATATATATATATATATATATATATATATATATATATATATATATACATATACACACACACACACACACACACACACCTGTGGCTCTCCAAAACTACAAATCCCAGCATGCCTTGCCGGGCATCCCCCTACTACCCGCTGTCCCTGTGTTGGGTTCCCGAGACGCTGAGTCCACATGGAGTGACCGGCATTCCTTGCTGAGGCTTCCCCCAGAGCTCCGGAGGTGGTAGGAGTGATTGCCGGGATTGCATATATAATATCGTGTGGTAGCCAGCCCACAGCAGTGTGTCCTTTGGCACGAGCACTATATTGGCTGTAACCTTGGAGCTTTTTATTGCCCATTAAAATATGGTGGTTTTACACTATGGAGCGCTCCTCCTTTGTTCTATTTTGACAGATCTTCCCCCGTTCCTTAAATCCTGGGAACTAATTTGGAGTGAGCAGCAGTCTGGAAAGAGGACTTGGTGTTTTTCTTCATAGAGTCTGAAACTCTTGAAGTGTTTGCAAGCTGGTTGGACTCAATTTAGCGCTAAATTTACCAGTGTTCGTACGTACGTACGTACATACATACATACATACATACATACATACATACATACATACATACATACATTTATGTAGTATCTGGGCTGCCGATTTTTTGATTGTATGCCTTAAGTTAAGGCATACAATCAGATGCGATGCGATATCGCATCGCATGCGACCATCGGATGCGATGACCCGATTTTTCCATAGGAATCAATGTTAAAATGGACTGAGTCCATTTTAACATGGAATTCAATGGGAAAAAGGGGTCCTTTTCATACCCCTACTATCCAAGTGGGCATGGAGTTGGATATAAACCTGTGGCGAGCGTAGCCAGCCACCGAGCCCGAAGCGTGGCGAGCGAAGCGAGCCCCGCGAGGGGACGGTATTCTGTGTCCGCTCGCCACAGGTTTATATCCAACTCCATGCCCACTTGGATAGTAGGGGTATGAAAAGGACCCCTTTTTCCCATTGAATTCCATGTTTAAATGGACTCAGTCCATTTTAACATTGATTCCTATGGAAAAATCGGGTCATCGCATCCGATGGTCGCATGCGATGCGATGTGCCCGATCCGACCCGATTTAGAAATCGGCAGCCCAGATACTACATAAGTATATATATATATATATATATATATATATATATATATATATATATATATATATATATATATATATATATATATATATATATATATATATATATATATATATATACACACACACACACACACACACACACACACACACACAATTCCAACAAAAAGTAAATATGGGTCATGAAAAATCCCAGAGCATCAGTCAGTCTATTGTATTTTTTTTTTTTTAAATCAGTTGGTAAGTGTGTCACATGACATGCTGCCATTTTGTCTTGTTCCAGTAATGTTACAGACGAAGATTGTGACTGATTGTGATTATCTATTGCTGTTTTCTGAAAACAAGGGTAAGATAACAACTTGGATTATTGTATTATATAACACAAGTTGAGGACATGAACTGTCAGAAACTATATGTTGATAATCAGTATTTCATGTAGTTTTATGTTAGTGAGAGAGTTACATGTGGCACATATTAAGTGTTACATCCGTAACGTTTTTTGGTATTCTTTTCCAGATTTTGATTAAAAAGATAATTAAATGCATGATATTTACCAGATCTCTAATGGTTTATGAGAGGATTAAAAATTCCTTTGCCATTTGTTCACGACTTATTTCCTTTGGCAGTTCTGTACTGTAACATGCTTAAGGTAACGGACGTAACATAGTTTATGTTAAATGTGTTATATTAACAATATATGACCATTAGCTGTTATCACAAGTTAGCATTCTTATCCCAGATGGACAATATGCAAGAGAGAAATATAAAGAAGGAAGCTATGACACCTGCAGAAAGAATGAGAAAATACAGCTTCAGCACCAGATTGAACAAAGAAAAGGCTGCAGAAATAAAGAAGAAAAAATGCTGAAGACCAGAAAAAAGGAGGTCAGAATGGACTTGTGCCAGAAGTCGAGCAGAAGCAGTCAAATCAAGAAACAGAATGACATATGCGAAAACCCAAAAGAGAAGGTGGTAATCCTCAGTCATTAATTGATGAGTCCCTCAAAGTCATTTGTGTCACCACAATCCTTCCATTATTAGCTGCTTAACAAAAACAGTAAAAGCCTCACGAACAGTACATGTGATGGACACCCTGCAGGTGTCATCGCTTCCTTCTTTGTATTTTTCTCTTGCATATTAAAACCACATGAAATACAGAGCAACATATAATTTGACAGTACATGTCCTCAACTTGTATTATATACTAAAATAATCCAAAGCTTCTTACCTTAGTTTACAGAAAATAGCAATAGATAATCAGTGGTAACAATCAGTGTCTACATGATAACCGTTACTGAAATAAGACCAAATGGCAGCATTTCATTTGACACTTACCAACCGATTTTTAAAAATTACTATAGGGTATGCCCTCTTTCCAGGGAATAAAAATAGGGAATAAAACACTCAAAATCCTGGCGTTCGCGGACGATCTCCTGCTGTTTTTTGGAAATCCTGAAACCTGCTTACAAACCGTAATTTCCAAAATAGAACACTTCGGCTCCATTTCAGGCTTTTCTATTAATGTACAAAAATCCACGGCCCTATCCCTCTCTCCAACCAGACCTGTCCTGTCTGGGCAAACTCGATCAAATTAACATGGGCACCGACTAGTATCTCCTACCTGGGAATTCAACTCCCCAAAAACCTATCTTTACTATATAAGCTAAACATAAAGACAATAATCGATAAAGTCATCTCTGAATTGCGCCACTGGCAAGATCTGCAACTAACCTTTCTGGGACGCGCCCATCTCATAAAAATGATTTCTTTCCCGAAGCTACTATACCCCCTCCAGATCCTCCCGGTCATATTATCCAGCAAAGACGAATCCCAAATAAACAGCGCTTTCCGCAAATTTATATGGTCGGGCAAAAAACCCAAGATGAGCCTCAAAATCCTCCAAAAAAGCAAGAAAGAAGGAGGCATAAACTTCCCACATTTAGCACTTTACAACCAAGCGGCAATCTGTAGATATATAAAGGACTGAATAAACTCCACTAATTGTTATGCAAACTCTACACTAGAACAGCAACTGATACCAAATATACACCTAATAGCCCTTTTACATATGGACAAAAGAAACTTACCCCCTTTGGTACAGGATAACCCTATTTTGATGTCCACTAGAACAGTATGGTTTAAAATACGCAAGTCCTGGAAGTTAAACCCTAAAAAATCTGTACACCTTCCATTTCTGCGTAATCCAGAGTTTCAAGAGGGGAGATCTGGCCCCCCGTTCCATACATGGACAAATTTAGGATTATCCTCCGTCAAACAGCTCACAAACACGGAAACACTCAAACCTCTTACTATCTCCCAGATAATAAACAAATACCCATTTACTACCTCACACACACTAGCACTATACCAAGCGCAACACTACACTCAAGCAGCGATTAGAGGCCTAACAAACAAGGACTGCCACAACCCTCTGGACACATGTTTCCAACTACCCGTCCAAACACCCAAACTTATATCCCTCTTTTATTCCACTATCAGAACGCCCATTTTCTCACGCAACTTCCCCACAGGAATTCATAAATGGACCGAAACCTTCCCACACTTGACCTACCCAGATATACTAGAATCTCTACAGCATTCACTACAGAATATGCCAAATATCTCCTATAAAGAAATGACATACAAAATATGTTATCGAGGCTATATCTCCCCATCAAGAGCCGCTCAGATAGGCATCACTTCCTCACCCTCATGCCCTAAATGTGCCCACCCATGCGCAAATCTGACACACTGTTTTTGGGACTGTCCCAAAATCCACGACCTCTGGGAATAAAAAAAAAAAAAAAAATCGCTGACTTTATCAACCACACAATGAAAATAAAGTTTACCCCCTCCCCAGAATGGGCGATCTTGGGGGTTACAAAACCTTGCCTACACAATAGTCCAGAAGAAAAAAAAATCATTTCAATATTCGCAGGTGTGGCCAGAAAAACCATCTTGCAACTATGGCTGTCTCCCCTCCCACCTTCCATGCAAATCTTTGAGGACAAACTTTTCCTATTTTTTAAACTGACATGGCTGGGAGCACACACGAACAACCAACAAACCCAGAAAAAACTACTCAACATATGGGAAAATTACATTACATCGCTCCCCCCAGACACAATACGCCAATTGCGCATATGTTTACCCTAAAGACACATACACTCTTGACTGACTATGACGTTCAACACATGACGATACAAAAAACCTTCAGACCCTGATATAGCGGAAAACCTCAGGATTGGAAATCCACGACACAAGTCGTGCATGACCCCAGGAGTCCCAGCGCAACCCTCTCTTTTCTTTTCTTCACTTTCCCCCCCTTTCTTACTTTCTCTCGTTCTACCCTCCCTTCCTTTCCTCCATGTTCAACCCTTTACTCTACATCCTTCCTACCTACATCTAACTCTCCTCACCCCTCTAAAAATTACAGGTTAACAGTTAAAAATTGTTGTTCGGTCTATGAATAACCTTAGACCATAACCGTCCTACTCAAACCAAGCCCGAATACAAGAGGAAACAGAACTGTTATTCTTTACGCTGCAAAATGATAATAGTATCCTTTAAACAAGAACAAATATCAGTGAAACTTTACACCCTTGTATTACCAGATCTTTACTGTTCCTCCGCAATCTGTGTAACCATTATGATTGTTATGGTTGATATGCAACTACCGAATAAAAAAATTCATGATTAAAAAAAAAAAAAAAAATTACTATAGACTATGGGGGTATGCAATCCAGGATCACGTCTCTCGATCCCTCCCAACACCCGTGATCCTGGCCCGTTTCTGGTTTGCCCAACAGCAAATCGGAAGGCGGGATTCAATGTCCCGCCTGCTGACAGGCGAACATATATACACACACACACACACACTCACTGTAACTCATACTGGTTGCCTGTATTTTACCGTATTCAATATAAAATACTTCTCACATATAAAGCTATTAACCATACTGCACCAGCATATATTTCTTTACTTATCACAAAATATCTCCCATCTCAACCACTCCACATCTCTCCTCTGCACGGATCACCAGTTCCCATTCACTATTACAGGACTTACATCGGGCTGCTCCTATCCTATGGAATGCCCTTCCATACACAATAAGACTCTCCACTAGCCTCCAAACTTTCAAGTGTTCAAGTGTTCCCTGAAAACTCACCTCTTCAGGCAAGCCTATCATATTTAAGTACCACACGCATAACCCTCTAAAGCACTTATGGGTACTTGTGTACTTTCACGGCTCCCATCACATGCCATATATAGTGGCATGCGATTGGATGCGATTTTTGCAGTTTTTAACCATTTTTTTTTTACAGCATCGCATGCGATTTGATTGCATGTGTTTTTTAACAGCATCCAAATGCATTGAAATTAGTATCAAACATGTTCAATGGCCCCCAAATGTAATTTTTGAGGCTGTACCACCCCCACTATCAACGCGAACCCGAAGCGTGGCGAGCACTGCGAGCCCGCGAGGGGCGGCGGTACGCGTCCTACGACCTTTTCATACCCCCACTATCCACGTCGGCGTGGAGTTGAGATTAGAAAGTGTGGCGAGCGCAGCGAGCCACCGAGCCCGAAGCGTGGCGAGCCCCGCGAGGGGACGCGGACACCTGTGAAGCCTGCGAGGGGACGCGTATACCTGTGAAGGTATCCGTGTCCCCTCGCCACGCTTCGGGCTCGGTGGCTTGCTGCGCTCGCCACACTTTCTATTCTCAACTCCACGCCGAAGTGGATAGTGGGGATATGAAAAGGTCTTAGGACGCGTACCGCCGCCCCTCGCGGGCTCGCAGCGCTCGCCACGCTTCAGGTTCGCGTTGATAGTGGGGGTGGTACAGCTTTAAAAATGACATTTGGGGGCCATTGAACATGTTTGATACTAGTTTCAATGCATTTGGATGCATTTCTGTAAAAAAAAAAAAAAAATCGCATGCGATCGAATTTAGGAATAGATAAGAACAGCCTTACACCTAGATCTTGCTTATTAAATATTGTCGGTGATGGTATAAAGAAGAGAGGGGATATTGAATTTATTAAGAACTCTTGCGCGTTAGCTAAAGTAATTATAGCTAGAACCTGGATGGCAAAGGAGGCTCCAGACCATGGGAAATGGATTGCATTAATGGACTACACCAGTGGTTCCCAACCTGGGGTACTAGTACCCCTGGGGGTACTCTGCAGACCAGTTGGGGGTACTTGAAAATAATATTGGTAATGGCGGACGATGAAAAGGTCTTTTGATGGCTGAAGACCCATTGCCATGGAGACAAACCATGTTGTGTCATATGCCTGGGAGCTTCCCATGCTGCCCTTAGACATCAGCAGTCATCTGCCCAGCACTGACAAAGGTGGAGGAAGCAGCGGTATTAATCCTACCGGTGTTAGCGGGAATCCTGGAGATTAGACACAACCAGTGTCTAGACACAGAAGGGCATGAATCCTTGCTGTATACTACTCCTCTGCTCCTTCTTAATATAAGGACATGCATAAGGATCCGCATACCACTAAGTACTGTCCATATTTCAAAATGAGAGGAGGGGGTACGGATTTCGTTCTACCCAGGATTGGGTGATATGTTTTTATCTTTTTTATTCTATGTGAGTGCACCATTAAAATTGTTATATTATCATAACAAACAGTATTGCACTATCCAGTTCTTTTACTAGTCCTATAGGTTCCAAAAACCTGAGGAGGAGAACACAAATCAGTTCTGGCTTAAAGACCCTTGAGATGCGCATACATGACCTACTTTTGTGAGTGTGCTGCTTGAATTAAAATCATTCAGAACTGCCTGACATTATCACACTATGGTCCTGTTTGTTGCTTTTGTCTTTAAGCTATTATAGATCACTAATCCGTTAATCTGGATTTATACAAACCAATATTTTGTGTAAGTGTTATTACATTTCGCCAGTGGGTGTATCACCAATCTTTTGCTATTCCTATACATGTCTTGAAGCTTTTTTGGTGGAAGCTTTTCTGGTGTCACCCTAGGCAGAATTGTTAATTGTGCTGTGGAGATCAGCTTTTTTCTTTTGCATTGTGTTTATATGTCACAGTTATCTGGTGAGGGACAGGATTTGCTTCTGTTTGTCCACATATATTATGATTGGCAGCCACAAGCACTGGTTTTGCCTGGTACAGTGATCATAAATAATATGAATTGATCTTGGTCCACCAACCCAAGGCACCCCTGCAAGTGTCCTGAGGCACCCCAGGGTGCCTAGGCACACAGTTTGGGAACCACTGCACTAGGGACTATATACTAATAGCACCTACCTCTATATATACTGTATATGTATAATGTGCACAGTGTTATTATACACATGATACACTAGGGACTATATACCAATAGCACCTACCTCTATATATACTGTATATGTATAATGTGCAGTGTTATTCTACAGCAGGACACTGCCCTAGCTTTTACACAGGATACACTAGGGCACATGTCTTTAACCTGTGGCCCTCCAGATGTTGTAGAACTACATGTCCCAGCATGCCCTGGCAGTTTTGGCATGCTCTCATAGGAAAAAATGTGGCAATGCCTGTTGGAACATGTAGTTTCAGAACATCTGGAGGGCCACAGGTTGAAGACCCAATGCACTAGGGCCTATATACTAATAGCACCTGTCTGTATATATACTGTATATGTATAATGTACACAGTGTTATTATACAGGACGCTTCCCTAGGTTACACTAGGGACTACAGTATATACCAATAGTACCAACCTCTATATATACTGTATATGTATAATGTGCACAGTGTTATACAGCAGGACGCTGCCCTAGGTTATACACAGGATACACTAGGGAATATATACCAATAGTACCAACCTCTATATATACTGTATATGTATAATGTGCAGGGTTATTATACAGCAGGACGCTGCCCTAGGTTATACACAGGATACACTAGGGAATATATACCAATAGCATCTACCTCTATATATACTGTATATGTATAATGTGCACAGTGTTATTATACAGCAGGACGCTGCCCTAGGTCATACACAGGATACACTAGGGA